>NC_077231.1:313836611-314029111 GCF_027887165.1 Monodelphis domestica
CGGGTGTAAGGGAGGAGCGGGCTCTGTTCAGCTCCTGGCTTTAATCTGGACTCACTGGGTGACTGTGGCTAAGTCAGCTGAACCTCGAGTATCTCGATTTCCTCCTCCTCCAAAAAATGGGGTCGATCTCTCCCTGTCCTTCCTTACCAGGTTATTCTGCATAAAACACTCTGTAAAGCTCACAACACTATCGAACGGTGAATTGTTCTTAGTAATGATTGGATTCTCTACTTGGTAAGAAGTATATTTTGTGTATTTGCTCTGTGCGGTCCATCTTGGCCAACCCTAGGAATGGGCAGTGGAAAAGATTCTGAGTGCCCCGACTCCTCGTGCCTCAGTTTCTTCTTCTGAAAAGAGAGGGTCAGACTGGACAGTCCCTGAGGTCTCAGCTTCTGCTTCTAAGTGGAACCACTCACTCAGCCATGGGGCAGGCACTGAGCGCCAGGTGGCACTGTTGAGCTGGCTGGTTGCCCTGTTGATAACTTTGCTCATGAGCTGCCGAGGGATGTCTATCCAAGATGCTCCCAAGGATGCTGCTTTGAGAGTCTTTGCATCTTCTCCCAGGTGGTGACCTCTCTGGACAGAACCTGGGTTTCCCAAGGGAAATAGAATGAGGATCTGGATTCAGATCCTGCTTCTGCTCTCTAGATATCTTAAGTTAGCTGCTTCCCCTTTCTGATCTGGGGGTGGCTCTACTTTACATCATTATCCTCTACCCTCATGCCCTCTGAGCCTCCTCTCTACTTCTAGTAGGTGTGAGCTCAGGATATCAGAATCTCAGAGGTGCTGAGGACCACCATGACAGGACAGGTCTGGATTAGAATCCTCACTATACAATCTTCTATTATTTACAGTTGATGACACAGTCTCAGAGAGACAAGTGACTTACCTAAGGTCACCTAGCATTTAAACCTAGATTTCTGACTCCACCCTGTCCCTCTAAGAAGGCTCTAATGGTTGATTCTCAGTCCTCTGTGGGATGTTTGTTATGAGGGTTTTCTTTTTTATTGTTCAATTTTTTGGGGGTGTGGGGAGTGAAGGCAGAGAAAACAAAATGCTTGTTATTTTAAAAAAAGTCCTGTGTGGGGATGTAGATACTCAAGTTCTCCAAGAGCTCTGGGAATCTCTCGAAGTTGGACATTCTCCCATCAGTGTGGATCACAGCCCATCTAACCATAAGGGGCACTTACCTTTTTTGGGCCTCAGTTTCCCCACATGCAAAATAAGAAGGTTGAAGGAGAACACTGTCCAATTCCAAGTCTGTGGTCCTCGTATGTGAGAAAGGAAACCCTTCTTTTTGCCTCACCTTTTTACGATTATGTTTGTGGCTCCAGGAGGGGTGATGCAGTCTCTTGAGGGTCAGGCTACCTTGAGGCTCCTTGGGAGAGGGGGCTCCGAACCTGAAGCTCTTCCTGGTCTTCTTAACTTGACTCCCTTACACAAACACCCCATCTCCAACAGGAGATCTTGGGGTGGGCTTCAGGATGATGGGAAATGCAGGTGTGGGTGGGAGGGAGGCAGAGCAGCTTCTGCTCCCAGAGGGATGGACCCAGGCAAAGACTGTGGACAGAGCAAAGGCTGTACTGGCCCTGGGAGGGTGAAGACTGAGGCAGTTTGGCCCAACCTGGTCCAGTGAGGGGTAGAGGATAAATGGTGGTGGTCTCCTAGGAGTCAGGAAAGCCCAATGCAACAGGGAATTGTGTGACCTTTCTAGAGTCACTCAGTTTCTCTGAGGTTTGCCCTCCACTGTGCCCATTCCTCATGCACCTACTGTAGGGGGGATAGAACCTGGCACATCATAAATGCTTAACAAATGCTCCTTGATGGGCTTTCCCAAGGACAGTCTGTGAGTTGGTAGTATGAGTTTTGTAGTCTACACTTGACAGACAAAAGAAACAGCCTGACCATGCCAGTCTTGTCCAGAGGGCTGTAGCCAGGATGACCTGAGTTCAAGTCCAGCCTCTGGCATACTGGCTCTGACCATGGATACTCCCTGTCAGTCTCAGTGGCGTGGGCAGCTGTGTGACCTTGGTCATGTCACTTAACTCTGCCTTAGTTTCCTCATTTGTCAAATGAATTATAGAAGAGAACAGCAGACCACTTTGGTATCTTTGCCAGGAAAACTCCAAATGGGGTCCTAGAGAATTGGGCACAACTGACTGAACAAGAGAAAAAATTATGTCTAGCCCATGCTTCCCTCTGATGGTATAGACGGTAAAGGTCCCACCCTGGGAGATCCCCAGGTGCTGATGGTTAAAGCTTGCTCATCTCTCTCACCTCCATGAGAAGCTGAGTTTACTTTCCCACTTTCTCTTTGGAACTCACCTCATCCTCCTCCAGGGTGTGAGAGGCTTCCCCAGGAGACTGGGAAGGTCACCTCAGAGCCCTGGGAGAGACGTCCAAGGCTAAAGCCCGGGGAAGCACTCAGCATCGCCAGCTTCCCCAGGACAGAACAGCGTGGGTGCCCAGGAGGAAGACTCTTCTGGTGGGTTTGGCCCCTCTGGCCATATCATAGATATGGGGGTCACAAGCTCTATCAAGGGGGCCTCTTTGAGAGCCTGTGGGAGGGGGAGGCGAGGTCTGCCCACCTTTGACTCCTGCCTCTGTCAGGGGCAACTTATTTCATTTTTTCCTCTTGTGCCTCAGTGTTCTCATCTGTAGAATGGAGATAATGACTCCTTGGGTACCCGTCTTTCAGATTTTGGGGAAGGTCGGGGGGAAATGCAGGTGAAATGCTTTGCCAGCTTTAAATGTCAGCTCTTCAGACTGAGTTGGCATTCCTTGTTTTGGCTTTTTGTGAGTGAGGGCACTACAAGGAGGCGAAATCCTTTTCTCCTGCAGCAACTCGCAGAGTCTATCAACTAAATGATGGCCACATGGGCTCAGATGATAATTCCCGATAATTTAAAATAAAGCCTTCGATTGCATGGACACCATAGACAAAACCATCACAGCCCATTGGTCTCTCCATCCATCCTGGAGCTGAGTGATCGAGGCTGGGGCAGTGGAAGAAGTTCTGCTCTTGGCATCTGAAGCTCTTGGGTTGGAGTTCCAGCTCAGTTCGTCATTTGTGCTGGGTGATCATGGGCAAGTGGCCTCCATTCTCTGAGATTCTTTTCCTTTTCTCCTCTGTCAAATGGAGGCTATCGAGCTCCCAGGGCTTCTGTCTGATAGGAATGTGAAGTATGCATTAGGGATGGCAGATCATGGGGGCTTGGAGCCTACTGGAAGATGAAAGGACCCAAGATCTAGATCCAGGAGGGAACTGCTATGAGACTCAGAGAGGTCACAGGATCATAGAACTAAAGCAGGAAGGGATCTTAGAGGCCATCTTGGCTATCTACCTCGTTTTACAAATGAAGAAACATTATTATGCCCATTTCTCAGATGAGGATACTGAGGTTCATATAGTTCACATGACTTGTTCAAGGTCATAAATACTAATAATTGGTGGCCAACAAGGATCTTCAGCTCTAACCAAAGAATTTGCAACGTTCATGCATAGGTTAGAGATGATTTTGTTTTGATATTACTGTCAGGGTGCAGGGTTTATCCCTGGCACCTATGCCAGGGCTTAGAGGAATCAGAAAGGTTTCAGCACCACTTGCCCTACCTGGGTAGTCACCTTCTCTCTGCACCTTCCCAGACTCAGCTGGGTCAGATCACCCCTCCACGGCTGCCAGATCCTCTCTCTGTTCTAGTCTGTTTGTTGTTGTTTTTCAGCTCAACCTCTCTTCTTCTTTCTCTGTCTTATGAGGCAGCCAGGTGGTCCAGAGGCTAGAGAGCAGAACCTGGACTCAGGAAGACCTGAATTCTAATTGGACCTCGGGGACTTACTGGCTCTGGGACCCTGGCAAAGTCTTTACCTTTGTCTGCATCATTTTCCTATGAAGTGGTGACAACAGATCCTCTCTCCCCGTGTTGCTGTGAGAATCAATTGAGACAATATTTTTAAAGTGCTTGGCATAGAGGTAGCTGAGTGCCTCGATGGATAGGGAGCCAGGTCTAGAGATGGGAGGTCCTGGGTTCAAATATGGCCTCAAACACTTCTTAGCCAAGTGACCCTGAGCAAGTCACTTAACCCTCATTGCCTAACCCTTATTGCTCTTCTGCCTTGGAGCCAACACACATACAGACACACAAATAAAGTGCTTAGCATAAAGCTTGGCACATAGAAGGTGTTTAATAGGGAAGGAAATAAGCATTTTTATATACCACCTACTAATTGCCAGGCACTGTGTAAGTGCTTTATAATAAATATATAATAAATGTAATAATAGAAATAATATAAGAATGAAATAAGTCTAAATGTAAAATACATGCTTAGCACAGTGCCTGGCACAAAATAGGTGCTTAATGAATGTTTATTGATGATTGATTGCTCTTTTACCCCTTTTTCTTCCTTATCCTTTTCCCTCTTCTCCATCATCATCATCATCATCATCATCATCATCATCATCATCATCATCATCATCATCATCCCCTTTCCCTCTTCCTCCTCCTCCCTCCCCTTCTCCTTCTCCTTCTTCTTCTCCATGCTCCCTCCTGGTACTCCCTTGCTTCCAAGACTGTCCCTCTATCACTGTGCCTTAGTTCTCAAAGGGTGTTCTGGGAGTTTTTGTAATGAGCTTCCATTTGTATGGAATTTACATTTGCAAATGGCAAGCGTGAGTTTCTCAACTTTTTGGTAGGATGCTTCAGTTCCTCAGGGCAAAGGCTAATGATGGACCAGGAGCAAAAAATATTTGAGAGCCCCTGAGTTCCACCATGCTTCCTCTCTTCCTGAGCTAAGAGATAAGAATGCTTCCATGCTACAATTGTTCCATGAGGATACTCCCTCCACAAAGGCAAGTCAAACCCTCAAAGATGGCTCCTCCATGTTTTGTACCTGGTGGCTCACCTTCTGGTACCTCAGCTTGGCTGATCCCTGGACAGGAGATACACAAAGCCTATCCTTGGAGGCTTCTCAGTTTGGTGGCATCTGCTAGAGCTTGGACTGCAGTTGAGAATCCAGGATTAGGTCCATGCAATGATGAGACATCAGGAAAAGGCTTCATTTTAAGAAAAAAAGAAGCATTGAATCTTATAATTAGAAAGAGTTGGGAGACTTTTGAGTCCAATCAAGTCTTCACTAAACATCCTTGAGAGAAAGAGTAGTGTAGTGGAAGAATTTTGGACTAGCAATTAGAGGACATGGGTTCAAATCCCATCTCTACCCTTTCCTTGTACAACTTTGGGTAAATTACTTCCCTTGCCTGGGGTTAAGTTTCTTCACCTTGTAATGAGAGGTTGAGGCCAGATGACCTCAGAAGGCATTTCTAGCTTCAAACCTGTGGTCCTTCTAAACTATCAGTGGCATCTTGAAGATAAACTCCATCTTGTGAGGCAGCCCATTCCATTCTTGGATAAGTCTACTATCAGATAGTATGGTACAGGGGGAAATACACTGGTTTTGGAGTAGAGGACAAGGGCTCAAAGCATCTCTGATGCTTACTCCCTGTGGGACCCTAGGCCTCAGTTTCCTCATATGTAAAATAAAGGATTTGGACTAGATGATCTCTGAGATCCCTTCAAGCTCTAGAGTTAAGATTCTGGTAGGAAGTTTTTTCCTTATGTAGAGCTCAAACGCTCTTGGGGTTCCCTCTTTTTCATCTCCCTCCCCCACCTCTTTGAGTTTTACTCTTTGGGATCAAATAGAAAAAGTAAATAAAGGTAGAAAGGAATAATCAGAAGCCCTCTTCATCTTCTTCTTCCTCCTCATCCTTGGATTGAGGTTGATTTTAAGCTCTGGCTTGTGTTCTATTTTGGCATCAGGGGCTCATTAGATCCCATTTGGCAAGAATCAGACCCCCCCTCCCCACACAAACCCCCACCTATGACCTAAATGATTTATCCAGGGTCACATAGGTAGTAAGTATTTGAAGCTAGATTTGAACTCAAGTCCCATAGCTCTATCCATTGAATTAACTTGCTCTTGCTACCAGGCAGGTTTCAAACAAATTTATACCCATCCTGGCATATTTCTGGAAGCTCCCACAGAAATATATTCTGGGTTGGAAGGGATCCCTTCTTTTACATAATAGGAAACTCATTCCTCATTTGTACAATGGAAAACAGAAGGTAAAATCACTTGCCCAACGTCCCACAGACTAAGATTCCAACTCCGCTTTCCTGACTCTAAATCTAACATTCCTCCCACTGCTCCAGGCTCATCATCAATAGGTGGTCTATGAGTAAGGAACTATTTACCCTGGCAACCCTGATATATATAGTTTCTCCTTCCTAGGTTGTTTCAGTCATGTCAGACTCTTTGTGGTCCCATTTGGGGTTTTCTTGGCAAAGATCCTGGAATAGTTTGACATTTCCTTCTCCAGTTATTTTGACAGTTGAGGAGACTGAGTCAAATAGGGTTAAATGACTTGACCAGGATCACACAGCTAGTATCTGAAGCCAGATTTGTACCCATAAATATATCTTCTTGATTCCAAGCCTACTGCTCTATCCATTGTGCCTTCTAACTGTTCTGGTAGGTCCAATCAAGCTTCAAGTATAGAATCAATGGAGTGTTTGATGCCCAATGACAGGCTCATGAAACTCAGGAAGGCTCCTCACCTGGTTGGCCAACAACTCTCCAAGACCATTGACCAAATCCCAGAGGGATGGGAAGGGAAGAGATTTAAGCACATAGAGGACATCTCCTTCCTTGAAGGGCCTCAGGAAGAACTTTCTTTCTTTTTGTGTCAGTGTGTTGCCTCAGCATCCCACAAATCCAAGAATTCTAGTCTGCATGGTCCTCCGTGACCATCTTGAAAGAGCAACCTCACTGCGCTATAACAGCTTTTGCTTGAAGACCTTCAAGAAGGGGAAGCTGAATACCTCTGAGGCAGTCCCTGATCCTCCTACCAGCTCTGATGGACAGGAAGCTTCTCCTGACATCTTCTAAGTGTCTCCTTGTGACGCCTACCCAGTTGCCTTGGTTCTACCTCTGGGACCAGAGAGAAAGAATCGAATCCCTCTTTCCCATGAAAGAAAATAGAAATGAATAATGAAGGGCAGGAACAAAGAACTGAAGAAGAAAAGACAAGCCTTTTAATTTATAGTTTGGGGTTAGTACAAGAAATATGACAAACTATTATTATAAATACTTGAAAGATCCCAAACAACATTAAAATATAAAAGTAGGTCATGGAGTCCCATCTGCAGTGCTCCAATCCTGCACTCTGGCAGCATCTGTCTTGAAGTCTCTTACTCAAGGGGACCCCTCATCTCCTGAGGCTCTCTATTAATGCTTTGGGCTCTTCCAAGCTTACTGGATGATCACAGAAGGGAAGCTTCCATTCCCCTCCTGCCATTTTTAAAAAAAGATTCTCATGTTTTTTACAAGCCGGAAGATCAGTTTCCCAGAATCTTCAGTTGCCATTGGCTTTACTGAATTTAGGCAATCTATTCTGGCTCCAGAAGAAAAAGATCCATTTTTACAATAAATCAAAGCATGAAAGTAGCTGACGTTGCTACAGCCCCTTGAGGTTCACATCCATATACTCTCTCTCTCACCTGATCTTATAACATCAAAGACAGGCTGGTCAGAGGATCATAAAAAGAACTGGAAGAGGCCTTAGAGACCACCTACTCCAACCCCATCATTTCACAGAGGAAGAAACTGAGACTCAAGAATAGAATAAATGACTTGCCCAAGGTCACACATGTGGTACATGTCAGAGCTCAGATTCGAACTCCCACCCTCCAACTCTCAACTCAGTGAGTTGCCCAATGGGCAATGTTAACTTTAGGTAATATCACTATGCATTTCACCTGACAGAAATAGATAAAATAACATTTGTGAAGTGCTTTGCAAACCTTCCAGTGCTACTGAAATGCTAGCTATTCCTGTTATGGTGGTGGTGGTTGTTGCTTCATAGAAATGGAAGAGAGAGTAACGGGCTTGGGAATCAAGAGACCCAGACTAGTGGCAAGATCCAGCTCCCAGGGGTGGTGGCAGCAGCTTCCTGGCTTTTGGGGCCACTTCACGACTCTTCTTCAGCCCTCGAAGTCTTTCCCAGTCCCCCACCCCCACTGGGCATGCCTGCCTCTGAGATGACTGTGTGTCCACATCATAGATACCTTCTAGGGCATCATCATTTGTTTACTGTCTCTCTGAGGGCAGAGACTGGGTTTGGCCTTTCTTTGCAAGCTCAGTAGTTGCGATTCTCTTGACAAATTGTCAGACCTTGTTGTCTGACTGATCAGTACTTGTTGATCGACTTGACTTCCCTGAATGGCTTTGCAAACCCCTTTGTGCCCCAGCAATGGACGCTGCCATTATTATCAACAGAGAGTGCAGCCTGATTTAGCACGAGGAAATGTTTGGACCATTGCAAGCTCCTCGAGGGCAGGGACTGTCTTTTGCCCCTTTTTGTGTTCCTGGAGTTTAACACTCTTCCTGGCACTCAGTAGTTGCTTAATAAATGGGCAGCTAGGTGGTACAGAGGGTAGAGTGCCAGGTCTGGAGTCAGGGAAAACTCATCTTCTTAAGTTCAATTTGTCCTTTAACACTTATTAGTTGTATGCCCCTGGACTAGTTGTTTAACCTCTGCCTGCCTCAGTTTCTTCATCTGTAGATGGAGGATAATAATAGCACCTGCTTCTCAAGATTTTCATGGGAATGAGATTGTATTTCTTTTTTTTAATATATTTTATTTGATCATTTCCAAGCATTATTCGTTAAAGACATAGATCATTTTCTTTTCCTCCCCCCCCCCCCCATAACCGACGCGTAAGTCCACTGGGCATTAGATGTTTTCTTGATTTGAACCCATTGCTTTGTTGATAGTATTTGCATTAGAGTGTTCATTTAGAGTCTATCCTCTGTCATGTCCCCTCAACCTCTGTATTCAGGCAGTTGCTTTTCCTTGGTGTTTCCACTCCCATAGTTTATCCTCTGCTTATGAATAGTGTTTTTTCTCCTAGATCCCTGCAAGTTGTTCAGGGACATTACACCGCCACTAATGGAGAAGTCCATTACGTTCAATTATACCACAGTGTATTAGTCTCTGTGTACAATGTTCTCCTGGTTCTGCTCCTCTCGCTCTGCATCACTTCCTGGAGGTTGTTCCAGTCTCCATGGAACTCCTCCACTTTATTATTCCTTTTAGCACAATAGTGGAATGAGATTGTATTTCTAAAGCACTTTGCAAACCTTCCAGTATTACAGGAAAGCTAGCTCTTAGAAGTACTACCGATAGTGGTGTTGCTTTAGTAATATTTGTTGATTGATTACCTTTTAAAACTCTCTGGGCATATTTTCTCTTCTTTTCCTTTCCCTTTTCCCCCCTTTTAAAAAACCTTCACCTTCTATCTTGGAATCAATACTATGTATTGGCTCCATGGCAGAAGAGTGGTAAGGGCTAGACAATGGGGGTCAAGTGACTTGTCCAGGGTCACACAGCTGGGAAGGGTCTGAGGCCAAATTTGAACCCAGAACCTCCCATCTCCAGGCCTGGCTCCCAATCCACTGAGCTACCCAGCTGCCTGTTGGGCACATTTTCTTGACCAAAGATGGCTCCAGGTCAGACTTTTCTCCCCCTTGGGTCTCTTTCCATCAATGGACAATGGGATGGTTTGACTTCCACTAAACAGGTAGACTAGTTTGTTTGAGTGTATGGTTACAGGTAATTGTGTTACTTCCCAGATAAAATAGAAGATTGTTGAGGTCAGTGATTGCTCTTGGATCTCCATGACCAAGCCGAGTGTCTTGCACAAAGAAAACATTTTCTAAATGCATATGGACTGGTTAATGGGTCCACATTCCCTTTCACCATCATGGAGCAAGAAAGGGTAGGGTTAAATTTAATTTGTGGTTGGACTCTGAATATTCATATAGGTGGTCAATAGGGATTTAATTTCTAAATACCAAAATGAATTACTAAAGTAAATGGAATTTATGGTAGTTTATTTACAATAGAGGGAAGATATTAAGGAAGAGAGAAAAGAGGGGGGGGGGGAATAGAGCTCTGGCTTCCGCTGATACCAGTTAGAATTTCTAAGCTCCAGTCAGGGGAAGAGAGCCTCAAGACGATGGGCCTTTCCTAGAGGTTTCATGCCTCCAGAAAGGTGGGGTCACTAAGTCAGCCTTTCACTCACCAACAGTGACCATCTAAAAAGAAAGCAGTCTGAGGTCTCCTGCACGAATTCCTCCAGGGGTCTAGTTCCTCTAGTCCAACTCTGAGTCAGAGATCTTTCATCAAATCCAAGCTCAAGAGACTGATCCTCCAGTTCAACTCCAAGTCAGAGATCTCCCATCTAACTCAAATCAAATAGAATATACCTCTTCTTCTGGTCTCTGGTCCTCTTATTAAAGATCTTTTTCTCTTGTGTGACGTCACCTCCCCTAAATTTCATGTCTATCAATCACAGCAGATGCTCCAATCACATCTTCTTTGGTTAGATTATACCCTTTTTGGTTACTTAACACCTTTTTTTTTGTTAGTTCACCTTTTGTAATTAATTAACATCTTTTTGTAGTTAAAATGGGTAGATCTACTTAAAATACTGAGTTATCACCTTTTGGGGATTAAAATCTAAAAACAGATTGTGGATTGCAATTCAATCTTTCCAATAAAGGAAGAGCTAAGTATCTTCACTGTTACAATCAGGGGAGAGCTAAATCCAATCTTCACAGTAGACAGTGATAGCAGTGATAGATAAAAAAGGATGATATGCGTGTGTATGTGTGTGTGCTCGTGTGCTTGCACACGTACATATCCACGAGCCATGTTTGGGATCAAAGCTAGTTTTAAACTCAAGGTAGAAATGAGGAAGAACCTTCTTGGTCATGAGAGCCAACCCATACTGGAATGGGCTGCCCTCAGAAGTGCTTCCGAAGTTCACTTCAACCAGTCGCTAAGCATTTCTTTCCTACCTCCTCTGTATCTGGTGCTAAGCTGGGTGCCAAGAGCACAGACATGGGGCCATTCCTATTCATTTGGATTCAATAAGCATTGCTATGCATGCCATCAACCAGAAGAGAACTGGCCGCCAATCCAGGAGGACCTTGGTTCAAACCCCACCTCTGACACATGCTTGCTTTGTGACCTTGGGCAAGTCATCTCAGCCTCTCGATATTCTAGGCAGCTTTGTAGGCTGGGTGAGGAGAGGCTAACCTGCCTACGTAGAGGGGGTTTCCTCATCTGGGAGCTCCTCTAACAATGGAGTCATAGGTCCAGTTCCCATGTCGAGAATCGGGCACTGTGCCCCAGCGCAAGAGGACCAAAGACTGCCCCTACCCTCAACGAGTCTCCATTCTCCCTCCCTGGAGACCTGTCCTAGAAGGAATGGTTCTCTGAGGTTGGGCTGGGCTGGATGGAGTCCGAGGAGGTCCCATCTCACTGGGAGCTTCTGCTCCCCTGGTGCATGGGCACAGGCTGTGGGAAGTGCTGACACCCTGGCCCTGGCCCTGTGAGAGATCTCCCCTCCCTGGCATCAGAAGAAGGTTTCCTTCAGGGGGCAGGTGTAGGAGATTAAAATAACAATCATCGTTGGGCTAATTGGAAGGGTCAGGCGCCAATCTGTTCTTCCCAAGGGAAAGGGTTCTGAAAGGGAGGGAAGAAAAACCAGAGCTGTGGGAAGGTGTGAGATGTAGGCAACCCTATAAATGTCACTGTGTGACAGCAGGAGCCTTCAGATGACAGCAGATGCCGTTTGCCTGGCTCCCCACTAATGGTGTATTTATATACAAAGGAATGATGGTGATTTTCCACTTGAAATAAGGCAGTCAAGAAGCATTGAAGCCCAGGAATTGGACCCACAGCTTCTGGTGGGATTGGCCCTCGTCGTATGTCTTTCTGGCTGGGGTCACAGATTTAGAGCAAGGATGGAGCTCAGAGGCCAGCAAGTATAACCTTCTCATTTCACAATGAAATGAAATGAAAAAAAAACTGAGGGAGACAGAGATGGAGACTTGCCCATGGTCACATAGCTAGGAAGTGACCAAGGCAGGATTTGAACCCATAACTTTGGGACTCCAAATCCAAGGCTCTGTATTGGACATTGAATGGATTTTCTCATCATGGGAGAAGGGCTTCAGTTTTCCGTGGATTTGAGTGAGGGGAGTGGATGCCTCAGGAAGATGCAGAGACTTGTCCAGCCTTTGTGCCTTTTGTCTTAGGAGATGGGTCCTGTGGGAGAGCAGAGTTTGAAGAAATCTAAAGATGGAAAAGAGAAACGTCCACCAAACCTATTATGTTCTTGACATCTGTTGTTGTTGTTGTTGTTATTATTATCATCTATCAATGCGAGAGGGGCAAGGGCAGGCAGTCTGGTGTGGGGAGACTTCTGATGGACTCACGCTCTACCTCTGACCTTGTACGAGAGAAAGTGGATCATCCATTTTACAGATGAGTAGAGTAAAGCTCAGAGAAGTCCCATCATTTTTCTGGAGTCATTGATGTAGCTCACCTCAGAGCCAGGTTTTGAACTCCTCACCTCTGGGGTATGGAGGTAGGGTCAGGCAAGGAGCAGGGCAAGAGAAGGAGCTCCAAGATATCAGGTTTCTATGATGCTGAGGGACTCCTTTCTTCTGGAGATGGAAGTGTGGAAGGAGCATTTCAGGTTCTGCCAGTAGGGGAGGAGGAAGCACACCTTGAAATGGTACTATTGGCCCCCTCTAGATTTTGGTGCCTTGGGAAAAGATCCTGTTCACGTTATCCTTGTTACAGACCTGAATTGGGTTGTTGTAGAGGAAGAACGTTGGGTCCCATAGAAATGGGAGTTAATATGATTTGTGATCAAAGAGGACTCATAGGATTATGAACAAATTCAGCTCTGTCCTCTGGGCTGCAGCCTAGTCTCAGTTTCTTGAGTCTTTTTCTTTATTAGAATTTGCATTTCCCTTGTCTTACTCCTTTCAAGGTTTTCTAGGAGCTGAGGTGGCAGAATTGAGCCTTGCACTCATGATAAAACTTGAGTTCCGATCCTGGCTCTCCTTTGTGACCTTGGACAATTCACTTGCCATGTTTGAACCAATTTCCTCCTCTTTACAATGAAAAGGTTTGAGCTAGCTGACCTCAGAGGTCTCCTCCAGCTCTGGATCTGTTCTTATAAACTAATTCATACTAAAGTATTGATGACTGACCTAGCTCAATAGCTAGACCCAGACCAGAAAGCTTTCTTAAGGACCTACCCTGTGTAAGGTGGTAGAGACAGATGCCAAGGAAGACAATAAAAATCCAAACCAAAAAGCAATATTTGCCCTCAAGGGGGTTTGCTTTCTTCTGGAAGGATGCAGAAACCAACAAATCCAAGCTAGTTGCAGGAGGGAGGGAGGGCTAACAGGGGAGTGGGGGATGGATCAGGAAAGAGTTAGCCACTGGGCTAAGCATCCGAAGAGGGAAAAATGAGTCAGGAGGACATTCTAAACCTGAGGCAAGAACCTGGACAGAGGTGGGGAGGTGGGAGATGGCACAAAGAGAATGAGGAAAAGTGAATCGGTCTATGAGTCTATTGGACTGGATGGTAGAGTGTGACCTAAAGCTGGAACAGAGTAAGTGTCTGACGCAGAATTGGAACCCAGGACCTCAGGACTCTAACCTTCTATCCACTAGGCTACTCAGCTTCCTCTTTCTGGAGCTCCTGGGCCCTGGGCAGCCCTTGATTCACTCTGATTTCCCTCCTCCACATCTGGGTTCCCTTTCTACCTGGCTGGGAATCGTTTTTGCCTTTTCTCAGCATTTTTTTAATTGTGTCCCAGCTTGGCTCCAGGCTGCTGATGCTGAAGGCTGCCTGAGGAGGAACAATTCAGTCATGCATGCATCCGTGCACCCCAAGAAATCGCCAGGCAGCAGGCAGGCAAGATGGGGGTGGAGGTGCAGGGAGGGCTTTGGAAGTCCCTGCAGCCTGCCTTGCTGCCCCATCACAGGGGAGAAATCCTCATCCCCTCCGCATTGTTCTAAATGTAAATAGCTCAAAAGTAATTTATTCAAATGTATCTCCAAGACGAGAATGAGCACCACCAGCCTGTGGTGTAGAAGAAGAAGGGAAACTGGGGGAAAGCATGGGGGGCTTCCTTTAGATGCACAAAGACTCCTGTGAATGCTCAAGAAAGAAGTGCTAAGCCCTCCCCTTTCCCCTTACATTTTCCAGTGTATTTTTAATCATAAGATTTGGTGGAGGGTGGGATGGGGAGGGGCTCAGAAAGGGGCTGGTCCAGACCTGGGGCCTGGTGGGGAAACTGAGTCTGTAAGAATTGCCTGAGGCATCCAGAGGCTGTGACTTGTTCAGGTCAGATACTTGGGCAGCAGGACATGCACCCTCCTTCCTGACTCCAAGCAACCCTCTAACCACTAGGATAAATGATCTCTGAGGAGAAGGATGGCAATCAGAAGCAGAATCCCAGAGGGAGCTAGGAAGGCCTGCATTCAGATCCTACCTCTGCTACATTCTGCTGTGGGTCTGTAGACCCTGGGCATTTGTTAGCATAGCAACCAGCCAAATGTCTGATGGGCAGAACAGCACCCTGGGAGGGAGTTTCCAACCTGGGAATACCTTCCTCCTTCTTCCCTCTTCCTCTTTCTCCTTCTCCATTTCCTCCTCCTCCCTCCCTCTCTCTCTCTCTCTCTCTCTCTCTCTCTCTCTCTCTCTCTCTCTCTCTCTCTGTCTCTCTCTCTCTCTCTCTCTCTGTCTCTCTCTCTCTCTCTTTCTCTGTCTCTCTGCGTCTCTGTCACTGTCTGTCTCTGTTTTTCTCTGTCTGTCTGTCTGTGTCTGTCTGTCTGTCTCTGTCTCTCTCCTTTTCCTCTTCCTCCTCTCTCTCTCTCTCTCTCTCTCTCTCTCTCTCTCTCTCTCTCTCTCTCTCTCTCTGTCTCTCTGTCTCTCTCTCCCTCTGTCTGTCTCTGCGTCTCTGTCACTGTCTGTCTCTGTTTCTCTCTGTCTGTCTGTCTCTCGGTGTCTGTCTGTCTGTCTCTGTTTCTCTCTTTCTCTCTGTCTGTCTGTCTCTGTCTCTCTCTTTCTCTCTCCTCCCCACAAAGTGATGGAATCACCAGTCTGGATGTAATGGAAAGTGTGATAAATTGAAGGATCTGAGTCTAAGCTAAGTCCTGCCTATGATACTTGTTAACTGTGATCTTGGGGAAATCATTGGACTTTTCTAGGCCTCAGTTATCTGCAGTGTAAAACGAAGGGGTAGAACTAGAAAATCTTGACCATCTTTTCTAGTTCTAAATCTGTGATCTTCTGATTTTTAAAAATCCCACTGAGAACTGGCCCTTGTATCAGCCCATGGTTATTGAACTGACTCTGGCAGCCCATTAAGGGATTGTCTGCTGGTGGTGCCAAATGGCATCTTCAATGCCCAGCCCAGGAAATGGCACACCTAGGGTGAAGCCGGTGTTGTTTCCCAATGAGAAACAGCCTTATATTGTGGAAAGTGGGACAGTGCGATCCAGTGGTCTGGAACCAGAAACCCGAGTCTCCCTAAACAATGAGAGGTAAAGAGCCTCCAGTGTCTGAGTGAATGGACGTCTATCCATGGACTCAGGGAGTGGGCTGACCTAGATGGCAGCTGGGAGGGGGCAGAAGGACAGAGGGGATGAATAGGAGTCCAGGGTTTGGTTCCGGTAAAGAAAGGAGATGATCCTGTTCAGAACAGCAGCAGGTCAGAACCATGGAAGCTAATTCCTTGAGGCAAAACCCAAATCCCAGTTAGATGGGGCCATTAAGACTAGCACGAACAGCCTGCCAGTCATAAAGTTACACGATGATGACATCATGAGAGCTTTGTAATACTCAGAGGGCATGGAATGGGGCGGGGGGTGGAGGCTGCATCACGGAACCAAGAGAGAACCATGAAAAGGAATCAAGTAAAAGAGAAGGTTAAGAAATGACTCAGTGACAACAGATGGCCTGTTCTTATAGCAAGAGAGAGGATTCACCAGTAGAGGATGGATGTGCTTCATGGGCATCCTCAAAATGGCAGGAGAACTTGAGGAAGGTCCCCAAAAGCTGGAGTGATGCCTTTGGCAGACTTGCGGAAGGATCTGAATAAGAGTCCCATAAGATGTACAAGAGTGGCTAGGCTGCAATCTGCACCACTGAAGTGACTCTCCTCAGCACCTGGAAGCAAGAAGGGATCCATGAAAACTGTTTAAACGGCTCTTTATTGCCCAAGTTGATTTGGTTTCCAAAAGTATGTTTTCCCTTTCTTTTTTAAGAGACTGCTTGAGGGGCAGCTGGGAAGCTCAGTGGATTGAGAGCTAGCCCTAGAGACGGGAGGTCCTAGGTTCAAATCTGGCCTCCGACACTTCCCAGCTGTGTGACCCTGGGCAAGTCATTTGACCCCCATTGCCTAGCCCTGACCACTCTTCTGCCTTGGAGCCAATACACAGTATTGACTCCAAGACAGAGGGTAAGGGTTTAAATTAAAAAAAAAAAGAGAGACTGCTTGAGAGCTGGAAGGTCAAATACCAAAGCTGAAGCTTCCATCCTTTGGCCAAATAGGGAGAAGACAAGATGGGAAAGCCCCTGATGGTGGGAAAGATTGGAGGTCA
Organism: Monodelphis domestica; assembly: GCF_027887165.1. Taxonomy (NCBI): domain Eukaryota; kingdom Metazoa; phylum Chordata; class Mammalia; order Didelphimorphia; family Didelphidae; genus Monodelphis; species Monodelphis domestica. The sequence continues at coordinate 313,853,147 of NC_077231.1, forward strand.
AAGGAAAAGGGATGGCAGAGGATGGGATGGACAGATAGTGTCGTGGAAGCAATGACCATGAACTTGGACAAACTTCTAGAGACAGTGGAGGATAGAAGGACTCGGCTCATGGTGGTGCAGAGGATCACGAAGAGTCAGACACAACTGAATAGCAATAACAACAACAATGAAGCCTAAGAAATTGGGAAGAAAAGTTGTTAAATTTAAATGAAATGGAAACTTAAGGGGAAACTGAGGAAGGAAGGCTCTGGAGCCCTCTGTTCAAAGGAGTCAAGTCAAAAGGCATCTATCTAGAGCCCTTTCGCCTAGGTGTGGACTAGGAGGTAGATGAGGAAGCCAGTGGTTAAGGATGAGGGAGCAAGGGACCAGACTGTGTCTCAGTGTCTATGTCTCCCTCAAAAATGCCTTTTTATAATATTGGCTGTGTTTAGCGATTTTAATAAGGGTTGATGCCTTTATTTACGAGTGACTAATGCTTAGCAGTACCTGGGGTGGCCCCATGCAGGGGGGGAAGGGTGGGGACCCAGGCGTTCAGGGTTCTCATTCTTTCAGAAAATCATTTAACCCTTCTGGGTCTGTTTCCTTGTCTGGGAAATGAAGGGTTGGACCGGGTGACCTCTAAAGAGGTTCTGAAGGCTACGAGCTTTTTGGCATTGACTGTCCACTGTTGTTTGGTCATTTCAGTCATGTCTGACTCTCTGGGACCCCCTTTGGGGTTTTCTTGGCAAAGACACTGGAGAGGTTGGCCATTTCCTTTTCCAGCTCATTTGACAGATGAGGAAACTGAGCAACGTTAAAGCTGTGAGGGCAAACCGCCTGTGTGACAAAAGGCAGCTCATTAGCATTGGGCAGCCTGTTAATTAGCAGAATCACAGTTGATGGAGAGATGCTGAAGCAACCTATAAAGTGAAAGGTCTCCAATGAGAGCAAATGTCATGAAAGTGAAGTCGATAAATGTCAGACAGTGAGAAAGGGAACGTAGAATGAGCAGATCTTATGGTTCCAGGGCCCCGAAGGGAGTCGAGGCTGATCTTTTGGTCTTGTGGAGGGGGAAACAGAGGGCCCCTGGTTCTCCCAGACCCTCATTTCCCCTTTGGCTTTTACTAGTTGCAAAAATAAAAGCACAATTAGTAAAGACTCCGATGAAATAGGCTCAAAGCTGAGCCCTGGGTGCTCCAGCCAATGGAAAGATGGAGCAGCGTCCAAGAATGTGCACTTTGTTGAGGAAAATGGATATTTATTGCTTCCTTCCCTCCCCCCCCCCTCGCCTCAGCCTAACGTGGAGCAAATATCAGGGCACAGATCTAGGGAACATCTAATGTCTAACCTTGTGGAAGCAGGAGCCAGTGGGCAAATTGGGTGATTGCTCCAGGCTACTTCAATTTAACATAATCTTGGAGGGTGCTTGGCAGCCATCCTTTCTGTTTAATGAGGTGAATCGCTGGGGATGAGTCAAAAAGAAGGCTGTCACCCCTTCCCTGAATCCTCGGCTTCCCTTCCATCCCTCATCCCCTCCAAAGCTCAGCTCCGGGCTCACCTCCCAGAGGATGCCTTCTCTGAATGCCCCCAGTCCCCAGTGCTGGCCTCTCCCCCAGAAATTGTAGGTGACCTCTGCTTTTACTTTTATATATATATATATATATATATATATATTTATATATATATATATATATATATACAGCCCCCCCCCCAGTAGAATGGAAGATCCTTGGGATCAAAGAGGGCTTCATTTTCTTTTCCTTTTGTGTCACAAATACCCAAAAAGATGTCTTGTGCATTAAAAAAGAAAGCAGGACCTTTGATTCCATTGATATAAAGAACCCTCCAGAGGCAGCTAACTGGTACAGTGCATAGATTGTGGCTATGGAGTTTAAGAGGACCTGGGTTCAAATCTAGCTTCAAACACTAGCTGTATGACCCTGGACAAGTCACTTAACCCCACTTACCTCAGTTTCCTCATCTGTCAAATGAGTTGGAGAAGGAAATGGCAAATCTCTCCAGTATCTCTGCCAAGAAAACCCCAAAGGGGGTCACAGAGAGTCAGACATGACTAAAAATGATCAGAAAACCACAAAGAAGAGTTCCCAGTAAGGAAACACCCCTTCCCCATGCAGATCATTCACTCATTGGAAATCTATAATGAGAAGGAGGAATTGACAATGCTGGGAAGTTGGATGCTTTGCTTGGGCAGTATGTGTGGGAGGTCAGGGCTTCCTGAGTCCATGGCAGGGTCTCACCATGCCATTCTTGGGTATTGCCCATGGTTAATCAATGCTTGATCTTCCTGGTGGAGGCAGTGGGAGTTCTGGACAATCAGGGTTTTCTCCAGTCTCTCAGGCTCTCACGGGAAGGGAGGACCTCCCCCTAGAAGCTTGTTGGGGCTCTCTGGGCACAGGTGAAGGGCCTTTGTTTTTCTTCCTTTTCAGCATTGGGAGGTGGGATGGGGCTAGGGCTCCCCTCCCCCCAATGAAGAGGGACCCAAAGGAATCTGGGACAGTCAGGGAAGCTGTGAAAGTTGCATATTGAATATATTAGATCCTTAAAAGCGAGCTCTCTGTATGATGGAGAGATTCAATTTCACGTCCAGTCCTTTGGGTCTGTTCTAGAAAGCATATGGAGATGTTGAGTGAGGAGTTCAGAAAAAAGAAAATGAAAAAACCCATTGGTCCAGATAGCGTGGGATCATGAGACTCAGAGCTGGGCTTACAGGCCATCTGGTCCCATCCTGCCATTTTATAGAGAACGATCTTGAGGTCCAAGGAGGCATGGGATTTGCTCTGGGTCACACAAGTCAAAGAGCTGGAATTTCAACCCAAAATGTCTCCAGGTTTGGAGGTTTGGTGTGGATAGAGAATGGCTGGGTTCCCACCGCAACCCAAGGGGCTTCATTAGAGAAAGCCAAGAGCCCTGCAGAACACATGGATGCAAGTGTGGACCAACCCCAGTAATTACCAAGCTTTTGAACCTCATCTGTTTTCTTTGTCTAATACCATATCATTAGAGCAAGGAAGCCGGCTCTTTGTGGTCGCCTTTGCACTCTTATTAGAAACCTCAAGTTTCCAAGGCTTATGACTTTCCCAGGGGACCAAGCTAGGTGCACCCCACTCATTTCTAGTCATCCAGAAAAGGTGATGCACCCTGGCATTAGGGAGAAGGGAAGATGCTATCTGGGGAGGAGAATCTGATGTACAAAGAGGCGGGATTTGCTTCCAGGAGCCAGTTGGCAGCAGGGGGTCCATCTCAGGGCACAACTGGAGGCTGGCTGTGATTCTGAGCTGGTCAGATGGGGAAGACTTGTGGCCCAAGGCTGCCTGCCCCCCTAGAACACTGGGAGATTTTCTCCAATAGTCATGGAATCAGGGGTTTTCCTTCAAAGACGATGTCCCTGAGACCTTCCTCTCCATCCCCCCTCCATGTAGGTGTCGACTTAAAATGGGGAGTAGCCCTTGCCAGGGGGCTGTGAGCTCCTTTCTTTCTGTTCCTAGCACCTGGCACAGAGTGGGGGCTTAATCAATATGAATTAACTGACTGAAACATTTCCAGATCAGAGACTGGGGCTATAGAAGCTCCCTCCATCCTGGCTTCTCACATTTATTAGAATTAATAACATTCTATAATTAATTAATATTAATGTTATATACTACATGGATATATAAAATATAAAATAATATAATATGTTGATATAATAAATATAGACTAATTAGATGTAACCCTGGCCTGATTGATTGGCTGGGTCCTCCCAGAACCTCTGTGTTAAGAAGGATGGCCAGGGCAACCATGTCTATTCTTTTCCAGCCTCCACTTGACTCTGTTTTAAGACTTATTCTCTTATAGTGGGCATCTTCTATTTCCATTTTATTTCTGAGCTGCCTTTCTCCATTAGAATGTAAGCTCCCAGAGGGCTAGGGCTGTCTTTTGTTCTGCTCCTATGTGCATTTCCAGCTTAGCACATCTTCAGAGCTTCATAAAATGCTTGTTCACTCAACTAAACTGGACTGGGAGAGAGGAGGTGCCTTGGGCCAGGGGACTGAGGCAGGACAGCTAGGAAGAACTGGAGATAGAAATGCCAAAAAAGAAAGAAAAGGGGCTCATTGAAAAAATGCTCGGGAGGACCAGGGACAGAAGGAAACACAGATGAAGAGAAGGGCTTTGAGAGGGAAAATGACACGCTGATTTAAGTGTCAACTTAAAAGGAAGAGTAAGATTCCCAGTTTGGGGTACAATTCTTTTTTTCTGTTGAGTATTTGGAAATGACCATCTAGTTGGGATTTGTTAAATTCAGGATAAAAGATAAGGAAATAAGGAAAAACAAGCCCCTAATTTTCCATGGTTCTCTTCTACCTATAGAATAAAGTTCAGACTTTTTGGCTCGGCATGTAAGATGGTCAAAATTCCCTTTTGGTGGTGTATTGTAGCCCAACTGACCAATTAGGCATTTCCCATAACTTGTCCTGCCCTTGTCCCATCTCCATTCTTTGGTCAAGCCATTGCTTGAGTTAGACCCTTTCCATTTCCCTTCCTCCCTCCCCTCCCCTCCCCCAACCCCCATGCACTGAAGTCTTAATCTCAGGAATCATGGGTAAAAATGGGTAAAGAAATTTAGGCTCGACATCTATGAGCACCTCCTGATGTTCTGTTTGGGGAGGGAGTGATTCCCTGTCACGGGAGGCTGCCTGTGGGGTTTTTACAGGTATCATTTAGATGAAATGGATGGGGAGATCCCTTCCTACAGACTCTGATTCTTGATACACCCAGAATTTGGGAGAGGGTCCCCCTCTTTCTCCCTTTCCCCTAAACTCTGAGATAAATTGTGTTTGGTTTTTCAGTAGCAAGCTTCCCCGGGGAATAAGGCTTCAGGAAGACAATCTCATACTGAAATCTTTCCATGACCAACTTAAAGCCATAAATATTTCCAGCCACTTCCGAAGGCACTGAGTTGGAGAACCAGGGAGGCAGAAGGATGGGGAGGGTGGGGGGCGGAGAGAGCTATTTTAGTGGGTCCAGCTGGCCTCAAACTGCTTGTTTGCCTTCCTAGCCTAGGGCTCAGACGGTTCCAGAAGCTCGGTTTATCTCACTGCCATTACACAAACATATTACTGTGATTATTTATTCTAAGACAGAGAGCATCCTGAAAGATATTCCTGGCTTGGTGATTAACTAACTGCCTTTATGGAAAAAACATGGATGAGACTATTTAGACACCCCTAAAGGGACCCCAGAAAGGCTCCCATTGCCTCCCAGCACCCCATCTATCTCCACACAAACTACACACATGAACATGATGATTTTGACCTCATTCCTCCAGGTCTGGAGGTATTCACGCTCCATCGCCATTCCCATGTTCAACTGGAGAAAAGCCAAGCCAAGCAATATCCTTCCCCTAAAGATTTCTCCAGGATGGATGCAGTTTCTTACTCTGAGACCTGGCGCCTCTCCATCTGCCTGGTACACCTTCTCCCAGAGCATCTCCCTCTAAGTCATTGGTGCTGGCTCCCAGCTTGCTCTCTGTCCAAGGGTGGAGAGTTTCCCATCAGGGAAAGTGATGGAGAAGCATCATGATCAGGATGAACAAGACATCCTGAGATGGTGGAGTCTGAGAAAGATCTGGAGGGTTTCAGTGGGCCACAAGTTTGGTGTGAATCAAGATGGCGACACAAGAAGTCAACAAACCTAATGGCAACTGGGCCCCCCTTTGGAGAAATGTTCTGGGAAAGTTCTGGTTCAGAATTTCTTGGTTTCCTGGGCAGACCCTGAGACTACAGGGGCAGAACAGCTGCTAACCTCTGTTTGATCAAAGCATTTTCTTTCTGGGAGGACCAAGGAAATGACAGAAATACCAGCTAAGCAGGCCATTCTCACCCCTGGCCAGATGATAGCTGGAGGATCAACTCAGCGACGAGGCCACATTTTAGGGAAGACATTGATAAATCGGACAAAGGCCTGAGAAGGTAGCTGGGAGATTGAAGGGCCTCGAATTCATGACATATGAGGATCCCTTAAAGGTACTGGTGACATTTAGCCTGGAGAGGAGATGACGGAGGGTCAGGAGGATGGCCTTCAAGTATTGAAGGCCTGTCATGGGGAAGAGGGATTGGGCTCCCTCTGTCTGCCCCAGAGGGCAGGTCTGGAAGTATTGGGTAGAGGACGCAAAGAGATCCGCTGAGGCTGGATAGAAAGAAAACTTCTTCCCTGTCTGGAAGAGGCTGTCACTGGGGTGGTGGGGGTGGCTTCCCCCCCTTGAAGGTCTCAGGCAGAGGCTCTGAGCCCTTGTTGGATATGTGATTCTTGGTTCCTTCCATGGATGCCCACTGAAGCCTCTTCCAACCCAATGCCCTTACCACTCTTCTGCCTTGGAATGGATATGAAGACAGAGGTAAGGATTTTTTTTAAACACTTACCTTCAGTCTGAGAATCAATACTGTGTATTGGCTCCAAGGCAGAAGAGCGGTAAGGGCTAGGCAATGGGGGTCAAGTGACTTGCTCAAGGTCACACAGCTGGGAAGTATCTGAGGCCAGATTTGAACCCAGGACTTCCAGTCTCTGGGCCTGACTCTCCATCCACTGAGCTACCCAGCTGCCCCCAAGGATTTTTAAAGTGTGCCTCAGTTTACCAATCTCATAACATTTGTGGAATAAAGAAGATTTGATTCAATTAGAGGCTTTTCTCTCCATCATCAGGTTAACAAGGCGATTTGGAGGGCTCCTGTCTTTAGAGCCCAGGCCTTTTGTCCTTCTTTGATCAGTTAATTAAAAAGCATTCTTTAAGATCTAGAGTTACCAAACCCAATTTGTTCATATTATAGATTAGGAAACTGAGGCTGAGGCAGATTAGACTGGCTCAGGGTCTCACACCTCATAAATGTCAGAGGTGGGATTTGAACCCAGGTCCTCGCAACCCAGACTGCTCCTTTGGGCTGTGACATGTTATGGATTACTACCTAGGCCCATCTCTGGGCTAAGCATGAACAGTCCCTGTCCTCAAGGAGCTTCTATGGCCAGCATCCTGGCCCCCCAGGCCCTGCCCCTCTGCCTTTGCCCAGAATGGGTCCCAGACCAAGAGAGCCCTCGGCTCTGTCTCCTGGAACCTCGCTGCCTGCGGCCCAGCCGCTGCCCCCACAAGTACTGCGCATGCCTGTTGTAGCTTTCAGTCCCGACCTCCTCTTGCCCGGTCCTTGCCCTGAGGGTGCGGAAGCCTCTCCCGGACAGCCTTCATAGCGGTGGCACCCAGCGCGGCTCCGGCACACGGGAGGCCCTCAGTGGCTGGAGGGACCCTCTATGGATTGGAACTCAGCCCCTCCCTCCCGCCCCCTTCAGCTGGGGCCCCAGTGCCCCAGGGCCAGCCAGCCTAGTCCTTTGGAGCCCCCGAGGGAACTCGCCCCAATCCCCGGAGGGAGCCAACGCCAGAGGCAGCGGCTCGAGGGAGGACCACCACAGAGGACTCCTTTGGATGGGTAGAAAGGAGGCGTCCTAGAGCGTGGGGGGGGGCAGGGCTCCCATTTTAGAGATAAGGCGACTGAGGCTGAGACGAAACAATATCTTGGCCAGGAGTGGCACCACGAGGGCTTTTCCCAGGCGAGATTTGAACCCCCAACTTTTGAGTCTGAGTTCAGGCCATGAGGCTGTTCCGTGGTGAGCGCGGGCGAGCGCAGATCGTCTTCTTGGTCCCCGGCTCTCACTCCGTCTTTGCCAGGCGGCCCCAGCTCCAAAGCGTCCTTTTCCGCCCAGGAACAATGCCGGCTCTTCTGCGGTCGCTTCCGTGGAACTGGGCCCTCCGAAGGGGCCTGCGGGAGCGGAGCTGGCAGGGGTCACCTCAGACCGTCTGATCCTTCCCTGGAGACCAAATCTTCGGCCCCCAGGACGGCTGAGGGACCCCGGCGGGATGTCTCGTTGCTCCCAGAAGCCCGGCTTAGAGGCTGGAGGATGCTTTGTGCCAGCTCTCCCTGTCAGCACAGGGGTTCGGTGTCAGGTCCCGGCGGCAGGCTGGCGGCTGCCCCGCCTCGCTGGGCACGGAGAGGTGCAGCACCAGCCAGTTGGCGGCTCGGAGGTGGACCGTTTGGGCGTGGAGATGTCCTCGATGATCCAGGAGAGCAGCGCCCATTTCCAGTGGAGTTTCCCACCGTGGGTTTGCTCGCCCCTCTTCCCCTGGCCCCGGACCTGAGCTCCCTGCGGGGAGATGCTGACGGGATCCTGTGGGGCCGGCACATCTCCCTGCCTCCCCACGGAAGGAGGCCGGATCTGGGGCAGGAACAAGGGATCTGGAGCCCCAGTGCCTAGGACTGGGGAAGGGATGGGGGGGGGGGCGGGTTCTGCTCCAGGTGACCTTGGCCAGAGAATTGGCTCACCTGGGCACCTCATCACAGAGGTGCATTGGGAGAATCACAGAGCACTGTTTTGCAGCCAAAGGGTATGGGTTCAAATCCCACCTTAGGCACTTCCTTTGTGAGCTTGACTACGGCATTTTCTTTCCTTGCCTCAGTTTCCTCATGGGGATCAGATTGGCCTCTGCGCTGCCTCCTGGCTCTGGCTCTAAGATCTTGTAATTCTGTGGTCAGATGTGGCAGAGGACGTCCAGAGTCCCTTCTGAGAATACTGAGTTGTCAGCAGCATTGTCCAGTGGAAAGAGCCGAGTTTGGATCTGGGTACGGATCCTGGCTGCCACCAACTGGGACTCAGTTTCTTTTTCCATAAATAAGGGGAGTTAAGGTCTCTTCTCGCTCTAAATCTGGGACCGCGGGGCTGCAGAACCGAGCCCTTTAGGAGTAGACACTGACCTGGACAGTTCCTGTCCATGCTGGTCAAGGCCAAGGCCAAGGTGGCCCAAACTTCTTCCTTCTTGGCTGCGGGGAAGGCTGCTGCTGGGCCGGAGAGCCGGGGTGACCCCAAAGGCCAGGGCATGCCCCCATCCACCTGGGTTATACAGACCCCCACCGGGCTGTGAGCTAGCAGGGAGGCAGCATTGCTGACCAAGGGGCAGCATCCCCTGCCTAACGGCCTCCCCAGCACTTGTTCCCTCCTCTGGAGAAACCCCACGTTTCTCCCCTTCCGTACACTGGCGCCATTTCCTGGGCCACGTTGGGCTCTGCCCGCTTTCCGGGGTGCACGCCACCACGACCCCCCTTTTCCTGCCCATGTTGGCAGCATCTACCTCAGGCCCATCTTTCGAGCTCGCTCTTCAGGGACATCCCGAGGGCCTAGAAGGGATAGTTTCTGGGGTGGCTCATTGGCCCTTCTCATCGCCGAGACGCTCAATCTTCATCCTGGCTGCCTGGCCATGGCCAATCTAGCCAAGCCTCCAGGGGACCAGAGGCAGTGGGGAAGGGATGAGGAGAAAAGGGATGGAGCTCCACTGGGAGAGCCTGGGGTTAGACATTGGGCCATTTTCACTGGGTGACTGTGGGGAGACTTTCTTCTGTCTTAGAATCAGTACTAAGTATTGACCCCAAGGCAGAAGAGTGGCAAGGGCTAGGCCATGGGGTTAAGTGACTTGCCCAGGGTCACACAGCTAGGAAATAACTGAGACCAGATTTGCACCCTGGACTGCCCATTTCCAGGCTTGGCTCAATCCACTGAGCCCCTTAGCTGCCATTTTCCTTGAGTCTGAGTTTCCTCTTCCAAGGAAGGATGGTAACAACTTATATTACCTCCCTCATAGGGTTACTGGGAGGAGAGATGAAATACTCTATGGAAAGGACTCTGCAAACTTCACAGCATCGTGGTCGTCAGGTTTCATGGAGAGTGGCCTTCTAGAAGCTGTGGGGAGGCAGCAGGAGGGGAGATGGAGAGTCTCCTCTGTCCATCATTGGGAACATGCCGCATGTGGCTCCTCTAGACCCCCAGGCTCCTTTGGGGCATCGTGCTTGCCAGCCTCCTCCTCTCCTACTTTCCTGGCTTTGGGACTCGCTGGGCATCCGCTGGTGAGTTCTTCATGAAGTTTCTTCTTCCTCCTCTTCACCCATCGTCTTCCCAGCGATCTCTTTGCGTTTGGACTCCCAGAGACGTTCCAAGGCAAGATGGCCAAATACCCCGAGATGATGGTGCCCCCCACCAGCCCTCTGCACCCCCTCTGCGTATCTGGGCACCAGCAGTCTCATCAGCAACAGCATCATTGCCTTTTGGCTTTGGCTTCATGCGTGGCAACAATGTCGTTGGGGCTCCCTTTTTTTAAGTGTTCCAGCTTGGGGGTTATCGGAAAAAGTAGGCTGCTCTGTCTGTCCATCCGTCCGTCCTATCCCAGCCCTCTCATCCCAAGCCATTCCAGCCTACCCTGTTCTGGAAACATTTTCTAAGCCTGGACTGTGTGCTTGAAGCTCTGGGGATGAGAGAGGGAAAACAATCAGTCCCTGATCTCCAAGAGCTTATGTGAAAAAGACCAACAACTAAATGAGCCTTTGTAGAAATGTAATAACTGTGGGACTCTTGGGATCCTTTGCTCCTCCCCTCCTAATACTTCGCCACCAGCCCCGAGGACATAGAAGGAGACCACCTAGGATCAAGGGCCTCCTAGTAGTTTTGTTCATGTGATGGGTCCCTGTGGCCCAAAATAAAGAACAATCATCTGGTGGCCAGCCTTCTGGGGACAAACTTTTTCATCCTCATCTAGCTCGCCCTTTGGATAGCAAACACAGTTTAAAAAAATTATTAGCATCTTCTGGGTCTTTTTTTCCCAATATATCCTTTCCTGTTCCCATAGCCAGAGGGATTTCCCTTATAAGAAAAAAAGAGGAGTCCAGCAAAAGCACTCAATAGATCAATCAAGTATATTTTGTGCTTTATGTTGCTAGCCCCCAGCTGTGCCAAGAAGGGAGGACGGTATCCTGTCACCGGTGCCCTTGGGAGCCCAGCTGGGCCACCCCAATTCCATTCTGGGCAGATGGCGTCTGTTGGTGCCCCACAGTCTTGACCTTTTCTTATTAGTCGACATCAGGGAGCTTGTGAGCTGCCGGCCTCTCCCTTGAGAACCCCAAGTCCCCTCAAGGATCCAGTGGAAGTAAATGAATGAAGTCAATGAAAAGAATTTGGGGAAAGAGAAATTTGAGGAAATGGTTATTCCTTGAACCTGGGTCTTTTCCTCCTCCAAATACCATGGGGTGAGAAGTGACCTGCGAGGTGTTCTCCGCCAGTTAGCTACGAGCCCCCTCTTTGGGCCCTTCTCTTCTCCGCAGCCTCTGCTGCTCTCGGACAGTGCCAACCCCAAGGGGACATGTCTTTCTTTCTTAAAGGATCAGGCCTGAGCGCACACGTTCTCTCTCCTTTCTGCTTCTCTTAAAAACTTGATAGGAGTGGGGCATTCTCTATTAGCGGACAGACGTGGAGATGGGAGGTCCTGGGTTCAAATCCAGCCTCCGAGACTTCCTAGCTATGTGTCGCCTAGCCCCCCTTGCCTAGCCCTTCCACTCTTCTGCCTTGGAGCCAACAGACAGTATTAATTCTAAGAGAAAGTAAAGGTTTTTCAATAAAGCTTAGTGCAAGACCCCACCTCCCCTCCAGTGACGAGACTCTGAATGGAAGTGAGCAGGGAGAGAGGCGTGAGGATGGGACCCATCTGTCCCCCTCCTCTCGGAGCTCTAGTCTGGAGGGGCCGACCCTGGGGGCTCTGGAGGGCTGCAGGTGCCGGGGACAAGGATGAGGAAGGAGGCCAGTGCCGGAAAGGCTGCCCCCCTCCCTTTCCTCTCCCTCTGGGGCCCAGGCCAGAGCTGGCAGATTCTTATCTGGGCCCTGCAGATCTGGGGACGGAGGTCAGCCAGGAAGTCGCATCATCCTGAGCCCATTGTGGTTGTGTCCTTGGCCTTTGTCTCGGGGAAGCCCGACCTCTGAGCCTCCGTGGAGGAGCAGGCTGCCAGGTGCATGCCAGCCCGTGCTCCCGATGCCCACCCTGGAGCCACCGGCTGTCCCCGTCCTGAGCTCCTTGCCAGGGAGTCGGTTTACCAATGCTGGAAAGGACAGAGGGCGGCCATCGTCTCCTTCCTCTCTCTTTGTCCGACAGTCGGCCCTCCCTCGAAGGCTTAAGAGGATGAGAGGAAAAACACCCCCACGAATTGACCTTTCGCCATTGATTCATCGGCAATGATGTTTCAAGCTTCGGCTCGCCGAGCTCCTCGGGGCCTCGTTTTTTGGATGGAAAGGGAAGGCCTTCTCCATCTCCAGCATCCCGTCAGTGAATGCCGGAGAGCCCCCTGGTCGTGTCCACGTGTCCTCTGGAGCCCAGCGGCCCCTGATGGCCTCTCTGCATGGCAGCTTCCTGGGGGGGGCATCTCTGGGCCACGGCATGCACTTCTGGTCTGGAGCTTCCTTCGCAGATGTTTGAGGAACTTGGCCATCCAAGCAATAAATGTCAAAGCTGGGGAAACGTCTAGTGCCATTAAAAAAAAGATGAAGTGGGGCAGCCAGTGGCCCAGTGGATAGAGAACCAGGCCTGGAGACAGGAGGGCCTGGGTTTGAATTGGACCTCAGATACTTCCTCTCCTCCCCACACAGACACGAAGACTAAAATATCATCAGCTCTAGAAAGGACTAGATTTAGTCTTTGAAGGAACTTCAGATAGAGCCTGACCGCACCATTTCATGGTTAAGCAAACTGAGACCCAGAGATATAAAGTGACATGGTGAGACAAGAGACAAGTAGCAAAGGCAGAATTTGAACCCAGGGCTTCTTTTTTCCCCCTTAAAGGTTAACTTTAATATTTTATTACATGTAAAAACAAAATTTAAAATCATTAAAACATGTCTTTGAGTTCCAGATTCTCTTCTTCTCTATCTTTTTTCCTCTTTGAGAAGAGAAAGCAATTTGACATAGTTTATACATGTGCAGTCGTGTAAAACATATTTCTATATTAGTCTTGTTCCAAAAGAAAAAAACAGTCCTAAAAAATCCCCAAGAAAAGTAAAGCAAGTTGGGAAAAAAGTAAGCTTCTATCTGCATTCAGCCTCTATCAGCTCTTTCTCTGGAGGCAGTTGGCATTTTTCATCATCAGTAGCTCTTTACAATTGTCTTGGATCACTGGATTGCTGAGAGTAGCCAAGTCTTTCACAGTTATCATCGTGAAGTATTGCGTTTACAGTGTACAATGTTCTCCTGCTTCTGCCGACTTCACTTTGCAACAGTTTTTGAGAGTCTTTCTAAGTTTTTCTGAAATCATCCTGCTGGTCACTTCTTAAAACCCATTAGTATCCCATTACAATCAAACACAAAACTTGTTCAGTAATTCCCCAATTGAAAGATACCCCCTCAAATTCCAGTTTCATAGAAAAGAGCTGCCATAAATATTTTTGAGCAAATAGGTCCTTTCCAAAAAATCTCTTTGGGATACAGACCTAATTGTGCCATTTCAAAAGGGTACACACAGTTTTATAGCTCTTTGGGTATAGTTCCAAATTACTCTCCAGAATGGTTGGATCAGTTCACAAGTCCATCAACAGTTTGTTAGTGTCCCAATTTTTCCATATCCCTTCCAACTTTTGTCATTTTCCTTTTCTGTAACATTAGCTAATCTGATAGATGGTAGGTGGTACTCAGAGTGGCTTTAATTTGCATTTCTCTAGTCAATAGTGACTTAGAGCATTTTTTTTCATAAGACTATAAAAAGCTTTTACTGCTTCTTCTAAAAACTGCCTGTTCCTATTCTTTGACCATTTATTAATTGGGGAATGACTTGCATTCTTATAAATTTAGCTCCCTTCTCTATATATTTGAGAAATGAGACTTTTATCAGAGAAGCTTATTTTCTGTTTTCCCTCTATTCTTCGTTTCATTGTTTTTATGCAACCCTTTTCTAACTTCATCAAAGATATCCATTTTATATCTCATAATGCTCTCTATCTCCTGTTTGGTAATAATTCCTTATGTGAATCCCTCTCAGAGGGGCAGAATTGGGACCAGGAGTTCCCCAGATAAGGGAGAGGGGAAAAGATAAGAAACAGAGACAGTTTGGGGTCAGAAGGACCTGATCTTTTGGTGGCAAATGAGTGCAGTTTAATGCAAGTTGGTTACATCTTTTAAAGGCAAAAACCATAGAAAGGAAAATGTAGATATGGCTCCTAGAGTAGCAGATATGACTCTGAGCATCATCCGGGTTCATGGAACAATCAAATCAGCAATAACATGTTTTGTTTTGTTAAGCATAAAGAAGGTGAAGGCGCTCAGACCTGATCTTAGACTCTTAGTTATTGACCTCTGACAAGGGCACTCAGATCTTTGTCTTAGATGGACTCTGAGTTATCGACCTCTGACACCCTTATCCATAGATCTGACAGACAAACTATTCAATGCTTCCTTAATTTCCCCATGGTTTATGTCCAAATCTTGTAATTCTTTCTGTTATCTACTTCCATTTTATGGGTGAGTTTATCCCATTCACTTTCACAGCTATGATTATTGTGTATGACCCTTCATTCTACTCCCCCCCCCCCAGTTTTTCTTCCTTCCTTCCTTCCTTCCTTCCTTCCTTCCTTCCTTCCTTCCTTCCTTCCTTCCTTCCTTCCTTCCTTCCTTCCTTCCTTCCTTCCTTCCTTCCTTCCTTCCTTCTTCCCTTCTCTTTCCTTCCTTCCTCTTTCTTTCTTTCTTTCTTTCTTTCTTTCTTTCTTTCTTTCTTTCTTTCTTTCTTTCTTTCTTTCTTTCTTTCTTTCTTTCTTCTTTTCTTTCTTTCTTTCTTTCTTTCCTTTCTTTCTTTCTTTCTTTTCTTTCTTTCTTTCTTTCTTTCTTTCTTTCTTTCTTTCTTCTCCTTTCTCTCTCTTTCTCTCTCTCTTTCTCGTTCTCTCTTTCTCTCGTTCTCTCTTTCTCTCGTTCTCTCTTTCTCTCTTTCTCTCTTTCTCTCTTTCTCTTTCTCTCTTTCTCTCTTTCTTTCTTTCTTTCTTTCTCTCTTTCTCTCTCGTTCTCTCTCTCTCTCTCTCTCTCATCTCTCTCTCATCTCTCTCTCTCTCTTCTCTCTCTGTTTTCACTCTGTCCCTCCTCAAAAGAATTTTGCTTCTGACCACCACCTCATCCAATCTGCTCTCCCTTCAAATCACTCTGTCCTTCTCTTGTCCCCCTCCTATATTACTTCCCTATAGGGTGAGATAGATTTTTATATCCAACTGAGTGTGTTTGATATTCCCTCTTTAGTCCTGTTCTGATGAGAGTAAGCTTCATATATTGACTACCACCACCCTATCTTCCCCTGTACTGTATGTAGCATCCCAAGCATATTCATATCTATGAAATATAAATGACTGTATGGCTACTGTGTAGGTCATGCCATGAGGCACGGGACCAGGAAGAGAAGCAGACGAGTACCATCTATGATGCCAGCTGATTGCATAACAAGTACGCAGGAAGAAATCATTATTGGTGACTATAAAAACCAAACACTGACATTACACCACTTTTAATGACATTTACTATTCCACTGAAGGACAATTGTCATGCTGACATCCATTGGTCTTTTATAACTAAACCAATATCAAGCATGTCAACTTGTACGGACTAAACCCCACTCATATATATTTATGACATCAGATGGATCCCACACTCCAAAGATTTTATCATGGGATCAAAATCGAAACAGCTATAATTGTTCAAACACTAATGTATATCTTTCATTTTGGATATCTGTTATATATGTCAAAAGGAAATTTATTTTGTATGCATTGTAAAACTCCTGGTATTGTAAAAAATTGGTCTATCAACAAGGGAATAGACATCAATATGACTCTCCAAAGGAAAGGAGATAGAAAATTTTTCATTCATAACACAAACCTAGCAACCCTGACTACAAAAATTATGTTCAATGCAGGGGATGCTGAACAGGAATGTTTAATGGACAGATGGTCCTGATACCACTCTTAAAAAAGGGATGAGATATCAGGCAAAATGCACTTTAGAAATTTTTAATTAGGAACCAAGGTTATTGAAAATTGATCATCTACATCTATGTGTAGGTTATATTCCTGACAATGACTATGTAGACATCATGTGCCAACTGCCATTGCTGTAGTTAAATGTTAATCTTTTTTGGAGTATGTATTGAAAACAGGAAAAATTTTGGCACTAATTAGCTTGTAGAAAAAGCACATTGAATATTATTCATTTACACCTAGGAAAAATAAGTTACATCAAACTCCGTATGAACAAGTAACTGTAGAAATTGCTTCTACATAGAAAGCAACTCAAGCTTCTATCAGTCCAAACATTGGTTTGGTGGAATGAATTTGGCAAACATTGGTTATGTTATTCTTGGTTATTATATTGATTAATTCATTTATAGCAGAGATTTAAATAAGGCTCATATAAGAAATATGCAGCCAGAAGGTACAAAGTCATTTCATTAGCTTCATTTTTGTTATGTCTTCAACAAATCAAAATGTTATATTTATGGCAAAATTGATATTTGTATTAATGTTTGCACTACTGTTTGAAAAATGTAAAAGATGCTAATATCTTTGGTATGCTATTCAAAAAAAAAAGGGGGATAAGACAGATAGTATTTTAAAGAACATTTTTATACCATTTTTATATCATTTTAATCCTATTGAGCAATTTTGATTTGATGCTCTCACTTTTCTCTGAATATTTTGATTATACTATGTTTTCATTTTTCTCTTATATTTTGAAAAATATTTCAAGTACTTTTAACACTCTAATCCTGAGCAATGAAGGTGCAAATGTTTCTCTTAATATGTACCCAACAGCATCAGATTACAAGAACGTGACAGCAATTGTCAAAGTTGCAGGTGACTATCCTGGGAAACCATCACTGATTGCATAAAAAGGGAATGCAGAGGACACCTCAATGGGCCAGATAGCCAAAGCCACACACACAGGCATATATTCCATAAGAGATGGATATATGTGGGCTGCTGAGGTTGGAGGTACTGGGACATGGTGCTTGACACCCTCATTCACAGGTGGCTCAGGGACCAAAGTCCAACCATATTGCCATGTGGCAGGCATCTAGGCTGGTATATCCCTAAAATGCATAATCAGTACAAGGGAGAAAAAGGAAATTCCCCTTCATGTCCAGATGCAGTCATCTTTTATCTTGCTACAAAAGCACTGGCAACTTCTTGTAATCCTAACTGTGTGTGGGTAATAATCTAATGCACCTGTCCTATGTTCTATGGGACTACTACCTCAATAATTCAGGATAATCAGAGTGAAAACTTTTTTAATACTCTTGTCATTATTTTAATCGTTTATGAAAATTTTCATCCTTGATTTTGATTGTTCAGTATTAAGAACACATTTTATCTTTGCAATAATCTTTATGAGCAAAGAGGAAGATGTTATTGTTGATAATCACACTTACTTTTTACAGCCAAGGCTTTGGCAATATATGGTGAATATCTATTTTTAATCACTTGAAGCATCAATTGGTGATGCTACATGATTTTTATATTTTAATTTTAGTCACATTTCTATATCAACCACCTTTCATTTTATAAAAAAAAAGGGGGGGGGGGTATGTAGCATCCCAAGCATATTCATATCTATAAAATATAAATGACTGTATGGCTACTGTGTCTCCAAGCATAAGGTTATACCAATGAGGCTTGTGAAGGTAATCTTGAACTGGCCATGCGGCCCTTGGCTAAGACAAACTCATTAACATGCTCGGGCTCAATTCCCCGGGAAAGCGCAGTTTGCAATCTACACGCCCAAAGGTGTTCCCTCTACCTTGCCACCCAATCTTAATTGTCTATACTTTGTGATGTGGTTACTACGTCCTTGGGAGTACCGCCCAGGCAGGACAGGAATAAAATTCAGAGGCAATCCCATGAACTTCCTCTTGCCTCTTGCCTCTTGGCCTTTCTCCCTTTCGTGGAGCTCCACTGGGCTCCTCAATGTCTCTCTCTCTCCTCTTGACCTTCTCCTTCCCCGAGGCTGTAACCATCTCAGCCTGCATTTCCTATCTTAATCTCCTCCTCCACCTCGTGTTCCTTTGTACTCATACTTTCCTATCAAGGGGAGTATCATAGGGGTTGCCTGCCCTATCCAACCACTGACTTGTCCATGTCTTTCATTTCCACCCTGGTTCTCGGTTCCTACCTCTCCTCGGTCCCATCACAAAGGTGAACCCCTTCCCTTGGGGGACCCTGCTGGTCAGGGAAGTCCATTAAGGAAAACCCCACGCTGTAAAAGTTCTTTTACAACTCTTTTATGTGAAATAATTTGTCCCATTCTACCTCTCAGTTCATCGCTTTCATTCCTTAATTTGTTTTTTAGATATCATCCCATTATAGTCATCTCACCTATCCCTTCGGTCTACATGTACTTCTAATTGCCCTTATAATGAAAAAGTTCATAGCAGTTACAGGTATCATCTTCTAATGTAGGAAAGTAAAAAAAAGCTAATCTTATGGAATTCCTAATAATTTTTTTTCCTTTTTCTATTCAACTCTATTTTTTTCATCAGGAATGCTTGAAAGTTAAATATATATATATATATATATATATATATATATATATATATATATATATATATATATATATATATATAAAATTTTTTTTTCTCCTGAAGAATTATACTCAGTTTTTATGGATAAATGATTCTTGGTTTTAATCCTAGCTTCTTTGCCCTTTGGAATATTGTGCTAAAGCCATCTGATCCTTTAATGTAGAAACTACTAAATTTTGCATTATTCTGATTGTGACTTTCCGATATTTGAGGGTTTTTTTCCCTGCTTGCTTACAGTATTTTCTCTTTGACTTAGGAACTCTGGAATTTGACCATAATTTTCCTGGGAGTTTTCATGTTGGAATATCTTTCAGGAGCTGATTGGTGGATACTTTCAATTTATAATTTACCTGGGATCTAGGATATCAGGGTAGTTTTTCTTGATATCTTGAAAGATGATATCTAGGATCTTTTTTCATCATGCCTTTCAGTTAGTCCAGTAATTCTTAAATTATCTTCCCTGGATCTATTTCTGGGTCAACTGTTTTTCCAATGAGATATTAAGATTTTCATCTATTTTTTTTTTAAAACCCTTACCTTCTGTCTTGGAGTCAATACTGTGTATTGGCTCCAAGGCAGAAGAGTGGTAAGGGATAGGCAATGGGGGTCAAGTGACTTGCCCAGGGTCACACAGCTGGGAAGTGTCTGAGGCCAGATTTGAACCTAGGACCTCCCGCCTCTAGGCCTAGCTCTCAATCCACTGAGCTACCCAGCTGCCCCCCTGATTTTCATCTATTTTTAAAATTCTTTTGATTTTGTTTTACTGTTTCTTGATGTCTCGTGGAGTCATTAGCTTTCATTTGCTTAATTGTAATTTTTAAGAAATTATTTTCTCCAGTGAGCTCTTGTACCTCTTTTCCCATTTGGCCAATTCTGCTATTTAAAGAGTTCTTCTCTTCGTGGATTTTTGTGCCTCTTTTACCATTGGCCTATTCTGTTTTTAAGATATTATTTTCATCAATGTGTTTTTATACCTCCTTTACCAAGTTATTGACTCTTTTCATGATTTTCCTGTATCACTATCATTTCTTTCCCCACTTCCTCCTTCTACCTCTCTTCCTTGATTTTAAAAACCTTTGAGCTCTCTGAGGAATTCATTTTAATTCTGAGGCCAATTCACATTTTTTCTTTGAGACTTTGTATGTAATTGCTTTAATTTAGTTGTTTTCTTCTGAGTTTTTGTTTTGATCTTTCCTACTAATATAATAACATCATATGCCCAGGGTAATTTTGTTATTGTTGTTAATTACTCATTTTCCTAGTCTATTTCTTGACATTTAACTTTATGTTAAACTTCATGCCTCCTCTTGGGGTAAATGGCTCACTGTCCCCAGCTTGGGTTTTTGTGCTATTGTTTTCAGGGCTAGTTCCTTAAGTTTTCAGTTCTTTCAAGGGGTTATGGTTTAAGGAAAGGTGTGGTCACTTCTCTCTTGACCTGTGCTCTGATCTGTGAGTGACCTTTAGTAGTCTTTCTCCACCCTAGAACTGTGACTAGGATCTATTTTTTCTGCTAGTGTTCTTCCTTGCCTTGGAACTGCAACCTGAATCATGGGCAATGCTCTCAATGCCAGCAAAGGGAACCCTGTAATCTCCTTCTGACCAGTTATCTGACACCCTTACCGTGTGTGGGCTGAGGGCTCTGGAATCTGCTACCACCACCAATTCAATCACCTCCAAGGCCTGTTACTGGCTTGCTAGGGTGCTTTCCTGTGCCGAACTTTGCTCCAATCTCACCCCAGCGAGAGAGACCTTTCTTGCCATCTTTCTAAGTTGTCTGGAAAACTGCTTTAGTCTGTCCTTTTCTTGGTTTGGCATTTTAAGGCATTATATGAACAATGTTTTGAGGGAAATTTGGGAGCTCTCAAGCAAATCCCTGCCTTTACTCTGCCTTCCTGGCTCCATGCCCAATTCCGGGTTTCCTAACTCTATACCCAGTTCTCTGTCCACCATCAAGCCCTGCCTCTTTGACTCTATTATTCAACCTTTTCATTTGACAGAGGCAGAAAACGAGACTCATGAGGGGGAATAGATTTGCTTACAGAGACCAAGAGTAGTCATTCTAAATCCCAGGGCAGTACCATTTTGCCATGTTGAGTAATGACAGCTGAGTTCCACCACTTTTACAAAAAGGTGCCCAGGGTGGGAACTTCTAGGTGGGTGGCTCAGGGAGTCCTGCAGGCAGGTAAATGACTTTATGCCCTCTATTTTAATAACAGCTCCCATTTATACAGCTATAATAAAAATGATAATAGTAATTACTCCTATTTACAAAGTGCTTTGAGGTAGGGGAGAGACAGCATTATTATCCCCCATTTTGCAGATGAAAACACTGAGCCTCAAAGAAGTGAGGTGCCTTGCCTAGGGTGACCCAAAGCTCTCAGTCCTCCACCCCTTGGCATCCCTTCAAACGTAGCCATGGTTATAATCAGGAATAAGGTACGTGTGTGTGTGCGTGCGCGCATGCACAAAAGATGGGGTGTCAAAGAGATGTCTGTGAGGGAGCCAGTGTCTTCAGAAACTGGCCCCTTTGGATACTTCAGACTCAGACCATTCAAAGCAAAGACAGCAATAACGCCCTCGACCTGGCAAAGCGCCTCTTACGTACTCTTGTGTAGTAACTCTAAGCTTCTCGAGGGCAAGCAGGATTGTCTACCTCTTCCTTTTGTACCTCCAAGTACCCAGCCCAGTGTCTGGCCAATGGTAGATGTTTAGTAATTGATTGAGTATCTCATTCAAGCCTCATGACTCTGTGAAGTTGACACTACAGTCATTACCATTCCTACTTTATAGAAAAGGAAACTGAGGCAGAAGTGGGTTAAATGATTTGTTGATGGTCAAACAGCTAGTGTCAGAGGTTGGGTTTGACTTCAGTGGTATAGCAGAACAGTGAGGCCTTGATGGACAACAGGACCTGGATGTGTCTCCTGCTACCCCCATTGCCTGGTACGCGCTGCTATTCAGGGGAGAGGTAGTGCTGGGTCTTGTCCTCTCATTGTGTCTAGTGCCACCATACCAAAGCAGGCACACTGCCCAGGGGTGCAATAACATGGCAGAGAGTTAATTTTCCCTACCTAACTAGGCTCAGGAACTGGGGACTGCCAGGCTCTGCTCCAGACAGCTAAGAGAGCTTGTTGGATATCTATGAAGGTCACACAATCCTAGATGTCAGAGATCTTGTCCAACCCATGGCCTCAGTTTATCAGCCAAGACCCTTGAGTGAGGGGGAGAGAACCCTCAGAGAAGGCAGCTCTCCTTCCTTCCCTTGCCCCACAGTGGCCCTTGGACAGCAATCCAAAGGGCAGGCAGATTTGGTAAGAGGTGCTGAACTACTCTTCATTACCAATGCAGTCCAGCAGGACACCCTGGCATGGTAGGACATAGAGCAAGCCCTCAAATCTCCTTGCAGGAGTTTAGATCCAGAACCTTAGACCAGGAGCAAGAGGAACTGAAGAGATGTTGGCTTCCTTTCCTGTGGGATTGGTGGAGACCCTCGAGCCAGGAGGACAGAATTAGCTCACTTTCCCTTCAAAAGAGTCAAGAAAGCATTCTAAACTTGGTCGCGTGTCTTTTCAGTCAATCCATCAGCATTCATTCAATGCCTACAATGTGCCAGGCACATGAGCACTGAGAATTCTTTTCAGCCTGAGTTAGAAGGGGCCTAGAGAGACTTGCACCTGAGCCAGTGTTTTCTCTGCAATGGGGGTTCCCAGTCTTTTTGAGTATAATGCTGATTTTTTTTAAACATACAAAAGTGCCGAGAACTCTCTCCCAACCCCCATCAAGATAGTTATTTTATTAGAATCTGGTCGCTGAGAAAATGCAATGAGAACATGGAAGCCCAAAGATGCTCTGAACCCAGGAACCTTTTAAATGAATTTGTGTTTTATTAATCACAATGGCATCCATATGGACGTGGAAATGAGTGCTGTCTACATGTGGTGACAGGATTGATTTGCTCTTTGGAAGCCCTGTCTGTTTATCGATCAATTCGAGTCATGTTGCATATTTTGTTGTGTCTGAACAGGCCTAGCTTGGCTTGGCAAGTACAGGACTCCGAGCTCCCTGGCTGCAACTCCGACCCTTTGCCCCCTACTTCCCCAGGACCCGTGGGTTTGGAATGGCTGCTCAGGGATAGCTCAACTTCCTTCAAAGCTCAGCTCAAGGCCTTTTCTGAACTCCCCTCCTCCATGATCTCGTATTTATTTTTTGGATGAATGTAGATATTTTTGAGTCTGTCTCCCCCCGTGGAATAGAATCTTCTCCATGTCAGGACTCATTTTTTATGCTAATCAGTAAACATTTATGAAGTGCCTTCATGCCAGGCTCTGGGCTAAGCATTAGAAGCTCACAATCTACTGGAGGAAACAACCTACAAACAAATACAAAGAACGTCACTTTGGTGGCTGAATAGAGGATGGACTAGAGTGGGAAAGGCTTGAGGCAGGCGGCCCCACAACAAGCTTTTGCAGTACTCCAGGTGGGAGGTGATGGAGGCCTATGCCAGGGTTGAGTCAGTGTCAGGGGAGACAAGGGGGTGTATTCGAGAGATGTGGCAGAGGTGATTGGCAACAGCTTGGATATGGCAGGTGAGAGGCAGTGAGGAATCCTGGATGACTCGTAGGTTGTGAGCCTAAAGGTCTGGAGGAGGATGTTGCCTTCTGCAGTGACAGGGAAGGGGGTGGTAGTGGGAGATTTAGGGAGGAAGATCATGAGTTCTATTTGTGACATATTGAGTTTAAGATGTTTCCTGGACATTCGGCTGGAGATGCCGAAAAGGCAGTTGGATTTTTGAGAATTTGGGGCCAGAAAGGTAGATCTGAGAGCTAGGAATTAAATCCAGGGGGGCTGATGATTACCAAGAGAGGGAAAAAGAAGAGGACCCAGGCCAGAACCCTGGGGGACACCCATGGTTAGCAAGGGTGACCTGGATGCTCCAGTCCAACCTTCTCATGAGGAAACAGACTCAGGGAAACTAAAGTGACTTACCCAAGGCCATTCAGCAATTGAATGGGACAGATTAGTCAAGGGCAAATGAAAGCTCTTGCCCTCCCTTCCAGTGACTTTCCTACCACTCTTTGCTGGTGTGTCCAACCTCATTTGCCAGTTGGTACCAGATTTTTACTATTTTGCATTGATTTTACTAGGGGCGGCTAGGTGGCACTGAATCAAAATCAAATCTGGCCTCACAAACTAGCTATATGGCCCTGGGCAAGTCAGTTAACCCTATTCACCTCAGTTTCCTCATCTACCAAGTGAGTTGGAGAAGGAAATGGTAGACCACTCCGTTGTCTTTGCCAAGAAAACTCCAAATGGGGTGTTGAGGAGTTAGAAACAACAACAAAAAAGATTTTATTACCAAAGATGCTGACTAAGCCAGAAGCTTTAATAACAGATTCTTCCTCCTCCTCCTCCTCCTCCTCCTCCTCCTCCTCCTCCTCCTTCTCCTCCTCCTTCTCCTCCTCCTTCTCCTCCTCCTCTCCCTCTGATATTCGGATCTGCCTTTCCTCTGGTTCTGTCTTTTTTCTCTGAACTTCTCAGGGTAGCAGAGTTTAACTTCTGAGGCAGGAAACCCTGGCTTTGACCCAGCTCCAACATGGTCTGACCATGACCTCTCCAAACCTCATTTTTCTCATCTGTCAAATGGTCTATTATTGGAATGCCAGGCTCTGAGCTGGTTTGTTGTTTCATGCAAACCCCACAGAGCAGGGCTGAGTCTTTGCAGCCAATCATAAGATATTTCTGGGGGGGGGGGCATCATTTGCCTGAACTGCCTACCTCAGAGAGTTGGGGAACATGTTCCAAACGCCCAGACATCCTTGAAATATCGATGGTAACAACCGTGTTTTTCCTTCTTTCCTGGGTCTGATGTGCAGTTTGGTTGGGAAAATTTGGATTTGCCAGAGCCCTGAGACCCGACTGGGCAGTACTTAGAGCCAAGCTGGAACACGTGGCTGAAAGTCTTACCTCTGAACATGACCCCTTTGTCAGCTAAGTGCCTTGGGCCTTGGTTTCTTTACCTGGTCAAAACAGAGGGTTCGACTAAATGGCCCTCAGAGGTCCTTTCTAGCTTGAGATCTCCAGTGGGCCTCCATTTCCTCATCTGCAAAATGGGGAGGTGGGTCCCTCATCTGATCCTTTGGGAAAGTCACTTAGCCTGTCCAAGACTCAGTTTCTTCATCTGTAAAATGAGGATACTAATATATATATATAGTATATATATAAATAGATACTATATATATATAATATATATATAGATACTATATATATAAATAGATTTATATATATATATATATATATATATATATATATATATATATATATATATATATAAATAAGCCCCCTCCCTCCCAGGACTGCTGTGTGGAAAGGATTCTGCAAAACCTCCATTTCAGGCAAACCCAAGGTGAGGCTATTTGTGTAAGTCTGGCCGGAGCCCCCCAATATTTTCCATTTCAGTCCAGAGTTTGAGGAGGAAAGAAAGAAGGAAAAGGGAGCATCAGAGGGCCAAGGCAGCAGCTTGGACTCCCTCCCCTTCAGTGGCCCCAAAGAAATGGATGTAGCCTTGGACAAAAGTCCCCCAAGGCCAGAATGGTAGCAGCCCCGAGGGGAGGGATGGGTGGGGCTTTGTTCCTGCAAGCAAACACCCCCCTCCCCCCCCAAGTCCACACCCTTTGGGGCCCGAGGAGGGTCTCAGTCCTAAAGCCAGAAATAAGCAGAGGCAGAAGACTAGCAGCTTCCCAGTGTGTGGCGTCCCCCAGGGAGCTCCGTCCTCAGCGGGCTGCCCCTACTCAAAGCCCTCAAGAAGCTCCTTCCTGGGAACCGCTTTCAGCACCAACATCTGCTCCTTTGCCAGTCGTCGGGGCTGCGGAGGCTTCTCCCACCGGGTGGATTCACTTCTGGAAAGAGCCCCCCACAAGTCTTCCAGGAGTTGCCCCGGCGAGGAGGGGCCGGGCAGGGGAGAGGATTGGGAAGCTGAGGGAAGAGGCTAAGGGAGAATCCCAATGGCAGCCCAAAGCACCAGGGCGGGAGAGATGGCGGCCAGGTAAAGAGGGACCTGCGCTTGCACTCGAAGAGGCGACTGTCCTGCTCTCCGCCTCCCTGCTTGGACCCCTTCCTGCGTGCTGAGCTCGGTGCCAGGTTCTCGAATCAAGGGACCTCGGGGACCCCCTAGTCCAGGCTCTCCCAAAAGGAATCCCCACAATCACATACCTGAGAAATGGTCATAAACTCTGTTTAGGGGTCAGTGGATAGAGAGCTGGGTCTCATGACTAAGTCTTGGGTTCAAATCCAGCCTTTCTCAGAAGAGAACATCTCAGAGTCAATCCCTAAAAGGTATACACTAGGGGTGAACAATTCCTCGGCACCTCTGTTGAATCAATCAACTAAAGGTCAACATGGGATATATATATATATATATATATATATATATATAGTATATATATAAATATATTTATATATAAATAGATACTATATATATATATAATATATATAGGTAGATACTATATATATATATAAGAAAGCAGTGAGGCTGCACAGGAAATGTTTCCTAGTTGGTTGAAGAGAATCATGTACCACATGTGAGTTTTGGTCACAATGGGAAGTCAGCCCAGAATCCAGCCTTCCAAGAGCAGGCGACTTGGGGGAGGACCTCTCTTTCTTCCCTCCTCACTTGGCCAGAGGATGCCCTCAAAGACTGGGTCTCCTCCTCAGTGTCGGGGGCCCTGGAGCTGCAGCAGCTCATGTCAGTGCTTGTAATCACAAGCATAGGATGGACGGAAGCATGGAGGAGAGGACGCTGGAGCCCAGCAGAGAGCTGCCCACACAAGGAGAGCTTCACAAGGACTCCACGAATGGGGCAAATGCCTCCTAGAACCCAGTAGCTGTGAGGTGAACCTTTGAGTGGCGAATAGCCTCTCCTTGGGAGCCCCGTGTGTGGAAAGGGACAATGTCCTCCTCCAGGCTTGGGGGATGTTTGGACCAACTCTTCTTATCATCCAACCCGAGTAAATGGCCTTTTTGTAAAGACCGATAGTAGAACTGACGGATAATCAATGGAGAACAGACCAGATAGGGGGTGAGAGAAGAGTGCCAGGACACCACCCTCAAGCCTCACGATTTCTCTAGAACCCTGAGGAGAGAAGCGGTCGGTCGATGCTCTCTGGGGACCCAACCTGCCAATCGTGTAGGCATTGAGAGAGCGAGCCCAGAGGGAGGTGCTGCATCTGACGGTCAATAACTGTGGCTAGAAAGGAGAAGCTGGAGGCACTAGGGGTCTGGTAAACAACCCGATGAATTCTCCAGGGACATTGGGAACCCCCTCCTTGGGAAGCTTTTACAATTGGGAAACATTTTCATTTCTCTAGTCTCACTGCAATACTGTTGATGGACTATG
The DNA here is from genome assembly GCF_027887165.1 of Monodelphis domestica. Classification (NCBI taxonomy): domain Eukaryota; kingdom Metazoa; phylum Chordata; class Mammalia; order Didelphimorphia; family Didelphidae; genus Monodelphis; species Monodelphis domestica. The sequence goes on from NC_077231.1 coordinate 313,879,967, forward strand.
GGTTGGACTAGATGGAAATTGCCAGGGGGTGAGGAGGATGACATTTTCTATTGACATTCAGAAGCTCAAAGGGAAAAAAATCAATCAAAGCTCACATAAAAGTAAAAAGCAAATTGACTGTGGTGGTGGTGGTGGTTGTTCTTGAGAGAAAAAATGTAAAACTTTCCAGTTGCCTTTAAAATGAAGACCAGAGAATGTAAATCTTGATGACCTTGGTTCCCCATTATGGTCAGTTTAATGGATGCCCTGGATAGGGAAGGAAGAGGCAGAGGGCAGGCAAAAGAAGGAAAGCCTGACGGAGGAGGAGGAGGCGGGGAGGCTCAAGAGGGTCTCTAATGCTGGGCTTCAAACTGATCTAAGCTAACCCCTCCCTCTGACAGAACTTAGCAAAGGGCAGTCTGGAGTGGGGATAGGGCTTTACCCAGAATCACATAAATGGCAGAACTCAAATGGAAGCCCAGGTCTTCTGGTTCTAAATCCAGTTCCATGATACCTTGCTTTCTCTCACGCTTCTCTACCATGAATATTTTAAAAAAATCATTGGGATACTTTGACCATATCTATGCCTCCAACTGGATTTCAACAGCTTCTTTCAACCATTTTTTTTATTCACCCAAGAAATAATGAGTGCCATGGAAGCTTCTCATCGATATAGACTGATGACCTTATTCCTTCTCTAGGTTGTCCTGGTCTTCTAAAAATCCGATATTACCCTGAAGAGGGGTTCCTGATGTGATAGTGAGTTTCTCCAAATGTCTGGATGATATTATACTTGATTGTGCTCAGGAACATGATGAAGTCATCTCAGTTGGACCTCTGACCATTTGGAAAAGGTCAACCCAGTCACCAATAACTTATAAACAAAATGGATGAAAAACGCTAACTGTCCAGGCTGTGCCATGTAGTTGGATGAAAAGGCTTTTGGTATGGACCATCGGTATATTTGTCCCAGAAATACTGCAGATGGGCAATGGGTTCAGAATGGAGTAGAAGGAAGAGAATGGGTCAGACACCATTTGAGAAATCGTACAGTGTTTTTTGTTGTCGTCGTTGTTCAGTCGTATCCAACTCTTCATGACCCTATTTGGGATTTTCTTGGCAAGGATACTGCAATGGTTTCCCTTTTCCTTTTCAAGCTTACTTGACAGATGAGGAAATGAAGACAAACAGGGTTAAGTGATTTGCCCAGGGTTACACAGTGAGGAAATGTCTAAGGCCAGATTTGAACTCTGGAAGATGACTCTTCCTGGATCCAAGTCTGGCACTCTATCCGCAGCGATTCCCAGATTTTTAGTGAAGCTGCTCACTGCTTCAAAGGCTCCCCTCTCTCATGTCACTCAGAACAATGAGTGATCCAAAGATAGGTAATACACATCAGGATACAACAGCGATGACCATGATGATGGGCACAGAGGTTTGTGAGAGACTGAAAAGAATGGGGGCAGGCCCTTTAGGAGAATGAGGTAGCCAACGAGTGGATCATCCATGGACACAATATTTGTAGGAAGTTCTGAGATGTTAGTCCAAGATCTACTGAGGCTGTGGGCTTCAGAAAGGCTGTCATCTCATCCAGTAAAAGTCTAATTCATTGAAAATTTGCATTCATAATTTCAAGGCTCTATCCATGCTATGGGCAACTGTGGGCAGAGAGGCAGGATAACATAGGATTACAGGGTATGGAGTGAGAGCTGAAAGGGATCTTATAAGTAATCCCATCTAAGCCCCATATTTTACAGATGAGGAAACTGAGGCTGAAAAGTTAAATGACTTGCCTCTAATCATGGAGGTAATAAATATCTGAGGTAGGATTCGAACCCAATTTTTCCTGACTCTGAGTCCCATGTGAGTACATGGGACTACCAGTCCAGGTGGAATACCATCTACTAGAACTAGATGAAGCCAGACTGGAAGGAATGTGGGAAGGCAGAAGGAATGCCTCATCTGAAGTCATAGAAAGTGGTTCAAGTTCTGATTCTGTTCCTAACTTCCTTTCTAAGTTGGGCCAAATCATTTCACCTTCTAGACCTCAGTTTGCCTACATGTAAAATGAGAGGGTTGGGTTAGATGGCCTCCAGAGTCTTCTCCAGATCTAAATCTTGAGTTTTGGAGCCTCTGAATGCCAGTTGGTCCCTCCAGGGCCCTTAGAGCCCAGAGATAGGCCCCTTTCTTCCTGACCTGATAGGAAGAGGGATGGTTAATGTGTCAACATGGTTGGTGCTTAGCTACCCAGTGTGATACATGGAAGGAACTTTGTAGTTCAAAGACCTGAGTTCAAATTCAAGCCTTGCTGTTTATTGCCCATTCGACTTTGGGCAAATCTCTTAACTCCCCTGGACTTCCGTTTCTTCTTTGTAATGTGAAGACATTTAACCAAATGGCCTCTAAGACACCTCTAACAAACGATAGGAACATGAGCCTCTCCGTTTCGATGCATGAGCCAAGAGGCACAGGGAGAATTGAGCCAAAGGAAAAATAGTCATTTTTTAAATGAAAAATGCATGGAAAACCAACATAACAAAGTCCCTGACCTTGCAGAAAATAAAACCACCTGGTGTCAAGTTCTTCTCCAGTCCAATTTGCAGTGTTGCTTCCAGTGGGTTGTAGGGTAGGAGGCCCAGAAGGGGTCTCTGGAGTTGTGAGCTGATGGCTCAGAGAATTCTAATTTGGGCAATTCCCAGCTAAAGAAACACAGTGACCAGAAGAATCTCAGGAACATGGACCTGGGACCCAGGGATCTTGGGAAACAGCTTGAGCCAGGCTGGCCCTGAGGCTCAGCACCATTTGTCTTGTGGCCAAGAATGACAGATGAAGCAGCTGTCCCCAGCTGGCCAGTTCCATGTGACCAACTGGGGAAATGGTCAAGGACGACAGGCCTAGACAACTACTTTGGGTAGTTTCTTTGAAACTACAACAGACTTCAGTGTTCCTCTTGGTTCGACCAGTCGAGTCCTTGATGAGTTCCTGGAGTTCCATTCTTTCCTTCTGTGAACTCACTGACCTTTAGGGGCTCATTCTAAATGTGAGATGCCCTCTCTGAGCATCTGCTCTTCCTGGCCAACAGGTCCAAGCAGAGACCAACCAGAATGGTGAAGATGAGGACCAAGAGGCTGCCCCATCAATCCCACTTGCCAAGTTGGCAAACTGTTCCCTCCTCATCGGAAAAAGCACCCTGCCTCTAAGGGCCCACATCTGGCCTCCACAATACTTCCTGGGGGTTTCCAAGATATTCTGCAGCTTATATTCCTTGTCCATCTTCCTCCTCTTCTTGCTCCTCCCTCATTAGAATGGAAACTCCTTGAGGGCAGGCATCATCTGGCCACCTTGTTTTTGTAGTCCAACCCTTAACACAGTACCTGAATGTTCTGCTTACAGGAGTAAGCACGTAATACACATTTTATCTAGCTCAGATTAATCGTAAAGAACCAGTATGGTTCCCCAGGGCATATGGCGATGCTCCCTTCCCTTTCTTTTGGTAAGCAGGTAGAAGATGGGGGAAAAAAAGAATTCCAAATATACTGGCAGATGTGGTCCCTTTAATTTTGAGTGGAACTTTCAGGAAAAAAAAAACCCAGGCAATTGCTGGGTCTACACAATGGCAAATAATTGGCTTGCTTCCTCCCTGTCCTGAGTTGACAGAATGTATTGTTTCACTCTTGTGAAACATGTCATGAGAAATGTGGTGGGTCCTGGTCACTAGGTAAACTTCTTTCTCAAAGACTGTGTCCTTTCATTGTTTTTCTAATGAGTCATCACCAGGCAGGAGTGACAGGCTGTGGGCTGGATTGGAAAGAGCATTGTAGTTAGAATTGGGGGCTTTGGGTTTGAATCCTGACTCGGCTCTTTACACCCTGTGTGGCTTTGCAAAAGTCACCTTCTCTCTGGATCTGTTTTCTCATCTGTAAACTGTTCATTTATTGAGATGTCTAGTTCCTTCTCACTCCAGGACTGAGGAGCTTGGTCGGAAACTAGCTTCCCTTTCGGTGACTTTGACCCTCGGACTGGACCTAGACCCAGGTGTGGATCATTGGTGCCCTGCGGTTTCCCTTTGCAGCTCAGCACGTCCATGTGGTCCTCCTTTACAACTTCCTGCTCTGACCTGCTCTCTCTGCCAGCCAACCAAATGTTAGGATTAGAAGTAACAGACGGGAAGTGCTTGGCTAATCCTCTTCCTCCCCATCAATGGTTAATACTGTCCACCTCATAGGGTTGGTGGCAAACTTGGCTTTTTCATGGCTTTTTATCCATGAAAGTTCTCCCTTCATGGATAAAGGCTGTGACTCACCCATTCCTCCTCTCAGCAATGCCCTTCCACAGATGCTCCATAGAGGACCTGCCCGGTGTCCTGGGAGCCTTTTTTGGGTAGCCGGGCTTGATTCTATTTGAATCCCTGCTCTTGTTGTATGAGCCACTCGCCTCCTTTCCCATCATTTTCTTGCTGTGTGATTTCTTTAATACCATTTCTGGAGTTGAAATTATTAATTTTACTACAATGGAGCCCTGCTTGTGAACTCCCCAAGTCCCTCCTTTGTCCTTTGGTCACCTACAATTTGGATTCTTTGGAGACTTGTGTTTCCTGAGCCTCAGCTCTATGCTATCATCATGAGAGCACTGGTGGCAGGAAGATGGATTCTCTTTCTCAGAGGCAGAAACCTTGTTCTCGTCAAAGTGCTGTGTAATTGCCCCAAAGCTATCTGGATCTCTTCTTCCTCTTTAATTCCATGCCCAGCTTACTGTTCCTCTGCCATGTTTGTCCAAGATATATTGGCTGGTATACAACAGGTGCTTAATAAATGCTTGTTGAGTAATGGTTTGACTGAATGAATGGTCCATCAGGGGTCCATCGTAGATTGGACCAGAGGCTTTTTGTTATGTGGATTGGGGAGCCAACTTCCTGCTGTGTAGTTGTCAGCACAATGTCCCTGAGTATCAGAGTATCTGCAGGATTTCACTCTCCTTTGGGAATCCTTCTTCCCTTTGGATTCTACAGGGGATCTCCTCCACGGAGTGGGGAATATCTCTACTTCTGCTCGCTAACAAAGTTATCTTTATATCTCAATAACGGAATCTTGGCAGCTCCTAACATAGGCATGGGAGGCCCATCATTGGCACATGTGCAAGGTGGTGTGCAAAACCCAGAACTCCCTCAGGGCAGCCACTTTGGCCTCTCGCTCTGCTTGCTGATCTGGCTCGGGCCAGGACTTTCACAGAGCAGTTAGCAGGCCGCCATCTTTTACCCCATCCATTCCTACGTTTAGCCGTTTCCCCAGCTCAAGAGGTGGACATAAAATCCTCTTTTCTCTCTCGTTGGTGAAGATCCAGAAGGGCTGGTGCTTTTCACCTGGGCTTGAAGACCTCCGACAGGCAGCTGGTAGAGGTTTTGCCTTACCTGACTCTTTCGGGTTTCTGGTCTGGATGATGCCATCTTAAAGTGGGAGCTTTCCCCAGATTGCTGCGGCATCTGCTAACAACAAAGAGATGGCCTGACTGAGGTAGGCAGCCACCCAACAAAATCTGCTCCAATATTTAACTTGTCTGCTCCTCTGGGTTGTGGACCAGAGCTGAAAGGCAAGGGAAGGATGTTCACTCCTCGGGAATTTCTCTTGTTCTCTATCTCAAACAGCCCTCGGCTTGTGGATGGTCCTGCTCAAAGAGCATCTTGTTTTCAGCTGATCCAAGTTAGTGTGGATGCATTGATTAGAATCTCTCGCATCCCATCCAACCCATAAGCCTTTGTCTAATGTCCACTGGTTCAGAAGATACAAAGACAAAAAGAAATAGTTCCTGCTCTCAAGAAGTTTATATTTTACTAGAGAGCTGGCCTCTACTCCTCCCTATTGAGAGCAGTTGGGAAAAGTTGGAAGGGTTGGGCAAGATGGTACCTTCCCCATCTGAGATCTGATCATTCTCTGTCTATGGCAGTCCTCTAATGTACCCAGTGCCCAGTGGTACATACCTTCAATTTCTTGCCCTCGGTGGAATGATTTCCATTTGTGTCTTTTTTTTCAGAATTTCTTTCTCCCTCTTTTGGACTGGCAGAGATTAGGCTTGTTAAACAAGTTGCCACCGGCAACTCTTAGGTGGCCACTGCATCTTCTTCTAAATGTTTACAAATGATTTCTTTTAATGGCATATTTTAGAATGTGGCCAAAAATGGAATCAAGCCATCATCAACCATTTACTAAGGGCCTGCTATTACTAAGTATTATGCCAGGTGCTGGGGACACTGAGGCAAAAAGTGAAACTCTCTTCATCTTCAAGGAGCTGACTTCGGAGAAGAAAATATACTCTTGTATAAATACGCATATATACACACATATAGATAGGGGGAGAGAGATTTGGGGAGGGGAGACACAGCTGGGGGAAAAGCTTCCTAGAGAAGCTTGGCTATTGAGGTGATCTTTGAAGGAAACTGGGAATTCTAAGTGGGGGGGAGGTTAGGAGGGAGCATATTTCAGGCATGAGAGAGGAGATGAGAGGTGGAAAAGTCAAGCTCTCTGGCCTATGAATGGTGGGCTCCATCTTCTTCCCATTTTGGAAAATTGGAACATCTCTCTCTATTCAGTACCATGACAATTTTCTCATCCTCTGAGATCCTTTAAAAAACCACCCCTCGCTTACAACTGCTCACCAATCATATTTGCCTGTATTTTTAAAATGGTGCATTTTAGTACCTTAGAATGTAATTTGATGGAATACTTGAACCAGTTGAGAGTGGGTAGGCGCCATCTTTTCATCTCCTTGGCTATCTTGGATTTCCACTCTTTTGGTTTTCTCATTCTTCTTGGTCAAATCAGGAGCAAAATGATAGAGAAGTTTTAGCCTTCCTCTCATCCACCATCATTCATCCTCTCCATCTATACTGTGACCTCATCATTTCCTTTTTTGACCACTTTGTGGGATTCCTTTTGTGTCCATCACCAGCCTCTGACCATTCAGGACTTGGTACTTGGGGAGCCATTCTTACTTGCCTGACTTCCATCTTGTGTGTGTTTAATCCCAAACTGGTCAGTGAGCTCCCTAGGTGGCCACAATCATCTTCTGGGTAATCTTGAATTTTTTGCCCTCAGTGGAATGATTTCCATTTGTGCCTTTTTCTTTCTCCCTCTTTTGGACCGATTTGACCAGCAGAGATTAGGCTGTGGCTTCTTTATTTAAGCTCTTCGAAAGCTGCTCTCCTCCAAAGTCGGGTGTCCTCGGTCCAGCCTTCTTCTTGTCACTTCTCTACTTCAGCAATAACTTTAGTGACGGCTTGTGTTGACAGGACACGACATCAGTTGCCTTATTTGGTCCCCTCAGAGGTAGATCTTCTTTTCTTCTCATCGTCACTCCCACCTCAGAGAGGAGCTCAGAAAGGTGAATTGATTTCCCCCAGGACAGCCGGCCAGTAAGGCCGGCTCAGAAGGGAGGTTTGAGCCCCCTGTTTGGGCCACTGAATCAGCCTGTCGCTCGCCCTCCCTCCCAGCACCAACTCTCGCCATGGTTTCCACCCCAACGTTCAAGCCTAGAATTCCCAGCAGTCCGGGTTGCGACGGTGAGTCTCGTTCACTCCCACCCTACCCGACATGGCCGTAAAGGCGGCGGGGACGCCAGGCAAAGCGCAGAACACGCCCTCCTCGGGCCACATTTTGTCTTCCTCTATTTCAGCTTGAGATTTCGCTCCAAGTCAGTGAGTCTTCATGGGAATTCATTCTAGAATCGGCTTCCAGGAGAATAAGCAGACCAATTAATTGTACCTTAATGGCAGATGTGACAGGAACATTGATTCGTGAGAACAATCCCGTGGCTGATAGAGGGAGCTGGCAGTCGGCACTCCTTGTGTCTGCCGTTGAAGGCTGAGTGAACGATCTGGCGGATATCAGGGAGCGGGCCCCTTGAGAACTGCTAGCTCGGCCCCCCTGCAGGCCCCTCCCCCATACTCGGGTCCACACTTGGGAAAACTGATCGGCATAACGGATGTTTGCAAAGCGGTTTTAGGTTCGTCAAGCACTTGGCAATAGAGCCTTGGGACAGCGGCGGGTGTCATCCCTAGGATAGCGAGAGGGGGACCACAGTGGGGCTAGCCTGCAGGAACTCATAAAGACTTTCTCGTCATTTATCTGGAAGGAGAAGAGGAGATCGGATTGGTGAATCTTTAAAGTGGTTCAGAAACGGTACTGATTCCGTATCCATTACAGCCAGCGGTTCTTAAACATGGTGGCTTTCATTTGATTTTTTTTTTTTCACGGCATCGTCCAGTCCTTTTCAGTTGTGTCTCACTCTTCATGACCCCATTTGGGTTTTTCTTGGCAAAGGTACTGGAGTGGTTTGCCATTTCCTTCTCCAGCTCATTTCACAGATGAGGAAACTGAGGCAAACTGAGTTAAATGAGTTGCCCCAAATCATGCAGCTAGTGTCTGAGGTTGGATTTGAACTTGGAAAGATGCATCTTCCTCACTCCAGGCCTGGCTCTATCTATTGTGCCACCCACTGGTATAGAATTCAATCCACTGCCATAGAATTTCAGAAAAAGTAAATTAAAATAAATTCTTTTTTCAACATTAAGCCAGTATTTGAACCCAGACCTCTGACACTAAATCCAGAGCTGCTTTCTCTATACCCCTACACGACATTTCTAGAAAGACTTCAAATATTTCTATCCATCACAATTGGAAGTTTTGATTTATTCATTCCCCCAACCCCCCCCCCCCTTATTGGTAGTTATTCTCCCCAGCTCTTTCCAATTACCCAGCCATCATTTTCAGAGAATGGGATGGGATAATTTATCTTTTGGAAGTGAATGTAAACTTTCCTGGAAAAAGTCTGGTGGTAGATTTTTGTGGCTTGGTCTCTCTTTTCTCTTTGATTTGATTTTTTTTTTTTTTGCAAGCTGGAAAGCTGGGTGCTTTTGTGGGAAGGAGAGGTGAGGGTCTAAGAGAAAACAAGTTCCCAGCTCCCAGAAGGACCTGACCAAGCTTGGCTAAGAGCTGTGGTTTAATTGTAGCAGGATTTCATTTTTCATGGATTTTCTAAAAAATAAATTCCAGATTTCTAGCCAAATAGAAAAGTGAGGTGCCTGGCCCTCATGCTTGGATGGCAGCCCGGACTGCTGAGTAAAGGGTTCAAGGCCTGAGGCAGGATGAAGGCCCTTGGAAATAGGGATTCTTCACCTTCTTGTTGCAAACCCCTTTGGCTCTCTGGGGGAGCCCAGGGAACTCTTCTCAGAAGTACGGTTTTAAAAGAAATCAATAAAATACACAGGACTGCAAAGAAAGCAAATTATGCCGTGATACAGTTATCAAAGCATATTTTAAAATCAAATCCACAAATCCCCTGGAATTTGTCCATAGACCCCCTGGGCATCTTTAGCCTTCAGGTTCCACACTCCCATTTTAGGGGCTCACTTTGCCCTTCTCCATCAGAAGTCTTCTCTTCCTCTTGGCTAAGTTGTCTAGTTCATGTTATTGTTTCTGGATCTGGTACCCTAAGATTTAAAAACAAGTGAAAATAAAACAGCATCATCCCCTGCACCAAAGCATACAGACCATGGCTAGCTTTCCCATAGACTCTATCAAGATTAAGATCCAATTAGAACTGGAGACCCCTTAGAGAATCCTTTCCAAAGGTACTTCAAGGGACCCTAAAAACCTGGCTGGAGGAGTGGGGATAGGAAAGATTTGTATGTTGATTCTGGAAGGGAGTCTCCAAGGCGACCCAGAGCTCACTTGGAAGCTCTCTCCAGATCCTTGGCTTTTCTTAGATTTTCTCCCAAACCAAAGTGACCATGATTTAAGATCATGAAGCAAGGCATGCAAAACTGAATTCCAGGCTCAGCCCCAAAAGGCTGGCAAAGGTCTCTGCTTGGGAGGTTTTAGTTGGTCCCAGAGGCAATGAATGGAAGTTTCAAGGGGGGCAATTTAAGCTTGATGCCAATAAAAGGGAAAAAAAACCCCAAACTTCTAACAATGAGCTCTGTCCCAGAGAAGAATGGGTGGCCTCAAGAGGGGGTAGGCTCTCCATTATTGGAAGTCTCAAAGCAAAGGCTGAATAAGCATTTCTCAGCGCTGGGCACATGGTAAGTGCTTAACGATTTCTTCTTGGGCATGGGTTAGATTAGAATTCAGCCAAATCCTTCTTCACTCTGAGATTCTGGAACTTCTTCTTCGGGGTAAATATGGAAATCTTGCATGTAGACATATGGATTTGGAACTGATTGAGGGACCCAACTCAACAAATTCTTCTGAATGGTTTGGTAAAAACTTGGCAGAAGATTCCAGTGGGGTGCCTGAGGGATCTGCGCTTGTGTCTATACTGTTTAAGGGCAGCTAGGTGGCATTCACCTTCCTGAGTTCAAATCTGGCCTCAGACACAAGTTGTGTGACTCTGGGCAAATCACTTAACCCTATTTGCCCCAATTCCTCATAAGATGAGCTGGAGAAGGAAATGGCAAACCATTCCAATATCTTGACCAATGGGGTCCCAAAGAGTCAGACATGATGGAAAACTGACTGAACTGGAATTTGCTCTTTATCACTTTTATCAATGACTTGGATAGTCATTGGAAGACACAGCTGGTATCCTTATAAAAGGTGCAAATGACAAAGAACTGGGATGGGGAGCTAACACAATAGATCCAAAGAAATGGCGATAGCCTGGGGGGAAGCATATTAAAGAGATAATCCCTCCAAGAGCCACTCTGGGGATTGCATTTGTTGAGGTGAGATCAACTAAAGATGCACATTGGGTGAATCCCATTCAAGAAAATCTGGAAAGGTGATCTCAAGTTATAAATTATAAATTGAATTAGTACTGTGCAGGGAAATAACATTCGGACCCATAAAATGTCTGAATTTTGAAGCAGATTATCAGAGTGAGAGAACTGGTCACAGACTCTGATTTGGAAGGGGTTCTAGTGTATAGAGTGTCAGACTTGGAGATAGTTATTAGCTGTGTGACCCTGGGCAAAGTCACTTAACCTCTGCCTCAGTTTCCTCACCTATAAAATGGGGATGCTTATAGCATCTACCTCTCAAGGCTGTTGTCAGGATCAAATGAAGGAATATGGGGAAATGCTCTGTGAACCTGAAAGTCCTGTAGAAAGATTGTCTATTGTTATATTCCACTACTGAATCATTGTTGTTGAGTCATTTTTCAGTCATGTTTGATTCTTCATGACCCCACTTGGGATTTCCTTGGTAGAGATACTGGAGTGGTTTGCCATTTCTTTCTCCAGCTCATTTCACAGATGAGGAAACTGAAGCAAACAGTCAAGTGACTGTCCCAGGGTCACACAGCTAGTAAGTATCTGAGGCCAGATTTGAACTCAGGAAGATGACTCTATGTACTCTAGGGCTACCTAGCTGCCCCTTTGAACTACACCGAGCTCTATTAGTAGAGTCCATAAAATTCTGAAGTGTTTTGCATGCAAATTATTGCCTAGGTGTGCCTCCTCTATCCTCGACTTTTGGGGGGCTTAAAATAGTACTTTATATTAAATTTCATCTCATTAGATTCAACCCAACTGTCTAGCACATTGAGATAATGTGTGATCTTTAATTCAACATTTTACTTTCCTTCTCAGGTTTGTGTTATTAGCAAATTTAGTAAGTATTCCATCTATGATTTCATTTAAATCATGAATTGGAAAATTCTGTACCGCATAGGAAAAGGGACTAATCTCTGGGCCAGTCTAACCTTTTCCAAGTCAAAAATGACCATTTTGATTTCAAGCATTTAGCCATTTCTCAACCAAATTGTCCCATTAACTGACCCTTACTCTCCATTTTCTCTGCAAGAATAGAATGAGTGCTCAGCTGAAATCTAGATATCTGGTGACCTTCTGCTGCTGGGGGCTCACTATATTCACCCTAAACTGATTTGGTCATGTGATTATAGGGTAGAATTCCTTTCGTAACTCTTCTGACTTACATTCGGACTCACATTTCGGTGGATCCAGAGGCAAAATAACATTCTTGGGTTCTAGAGCCAATTGTGTGAAGTTTTATTTCTAAAACGATATAGTTCATGAGCCCCTACCAGTGTGCTTCCTATTGTCAAACAGCAAGCAGTCAAAATTAGGAGTTTTTTTGAGACTGTAGCTCTGTTTCACTCTAATTGGAAGTCCAGAAGCCACTCATGGATCTGATTCTGATAATGATTGGCATGGAAGCTTTCGCTTGCCCTATCTTTTCATCCTTGGCTGTTTCATTCCTCCTTAGGCAGTCCAGTGACCCTCTGCTCCTGGGGACTCACTTCATTTTGCCAGTTCTAGTGCAGACGGTTGGTTTTAGTCCTATTATAGCTTATATCTCTTGAACTCAAGTCATCCACCACCCTCAGCTTTCCCAGGAGCAGGGACAGGCATGTGCCACCATCTCTGGCCAGCTGACACAATTAGATATTTGTTAAAATGGAAGAGGTTGCAGCTGCAAAACATTTCCCAACTTCCACCATAAACGTAGGAAATAAACTCCCACGGATTCACAAAGAATCTACGGGAAGAGTGGCAAGGCACACGTGTGGAATTCATATGTGGCAAAGGCATTTCATGGCTCTTGGTCTAGAAGCCTTCCTCCTTTTTGTATCACCTTTTTTTTTTTTAAACCCTTACCTTCTGTCTTGGAGTCAATACCATGTATTAGCTCCAAGGCAGAAGAGTGGTAAGGGTAGGCAATGGGGGTCAAGTGACTTGCCCAGGGTCACACAGCTGGGAAGTGTCTGAGGTCAGATTTGAACCTAGGACCTCCCGTCTCTTTGTATCACCTTTTGAGGTAGCATCTCTTCTGCATGAGCCACTCAGTCCAATCCTTTTCTGTTGCCAGAGGTCGTCGTCCTTTACTGGGTCCGTCCCATTCCTCTGGTGACTCATTCTTTATCTGTATCTCTCTGGAGCCTGTATCTCCATTCCCTACTGGACGCAAATTCTCCTCTTGGATCTGGTAGATGAGATTGGGTTGGGAGGAATTACTTCCTCCAGAGGCAGCTCCTGGTTTTCATACTCTTCCATTCTTAAACTGCTAAAATCTGCTCAGGGCTCAGCTTTGGAAACCTCCCAGGAGCATGACTAATTTATTGCTCGGCCAATGCCATTGTCCCCTCATAATCTGACCATAAAGGTGTCAGGGAGGCCACATATTGTTGACATATTAAAATCTCATGTAGCATAGATCCTGTGAGCACATGTGAGGGGACAGGAAGAACCTGTTCCTTCTGTCTTTCACTAGACTCCTAAGTCTAAATGTGGATGGACCTTAGAGATCATCTAGTCCAACTCTTTCATTTTATAAGTAAGGGAAACTGAGGCACAGAAAGTTGACGTTGCTCAATGTCACCTAGGTAATAAATAGCAGAGCTGGGACTCAAATCCAGGTCTGTGGACTACATTTCTTCTCTACTGTGCTGCCTTTTCTCTGATTCACCAGCTTAGTCCAAAAGGAAAACTAGGTTAGTCTGGCAAGAGCTGTTCTTGGCTTTTTGTCATCCCTTCTTCCTTTTCTAAAAGTTCATTCACCATCTCCTCAAAAACATCCAAAGGCTCTGCCAAGAGCCAGAGTCAATCTCACTAGCCTAGAGTCTGACCACTCTGCTCTCTTTCCTTTTCTGAAGAGCGAGGCAGCATTGAACTTGTCCTAGTCTCCATCGTCTTTCAGAGATCGCCAAGAGTGGCTTAGCAGTAACATCTGCCAATTACTTCTCAGCCCAAGGATTTTATTTGTCCTGATTCAGTGACTTGAATTCACTGAGTACAGCTGGGTGCTCCCTTCACAGTTCCTTACTTTTACTGGGTCCAACTTCCTGTTCAATGTTTCTATTCTTTTGAGCCCAAAGATCATTCACCTTGGCTAAAAAATAAGAGACAAAGTAAGTTCAGTTAGTCCTTCCTTCTTTTTGTCATCTGTTACCACCATCACTTCCATGCTGAACATCAGACCACCTGCCTCCAGCAATGGTCCTAGCTTTCGTATTATTCTTGCCCCTGCTAGAACTAAACCTCTTTTTAATATTCCTCCCCATTCATGGCTGTGCTCAGTTCATTTTGAGCTTTAAGGCTACTCATGCTTTCTAATTGGCCCACCCAAGTGGAGAGATTATGCATTTAGAGCTGAAAGGGACTGTAGATGCCACTGAGTCTAAACACCTCACTTTACTGGTGGGGAAACTGAGGCACAATGAGTTGAGGGAACTTATCCAGAATGTAATAGCTAATAAGTATGTGAGGCAGGATTTGAATCCAGGTTTTCTTGATACCAAGTCCACATTCCTCTGCTTTTCTAGCTGCCTTTGTTCTTGGTACTTGCTACCCTGGGATCCACCAATCACCACTTCTTCTCTTTCTTTCCTCAAACCCTCTTGAGTGGCCTTTTCCTTGAGGGCCCTTTTAAGAGAGGATCCAGCTCCCTGCCCCACTCCCCTCCCCACAAATACCTCCAATGGGAAGAACCTGGTGTCTCTTCTAAGCTCTACAAGGCCAGCAGTCATTCTCTTCCTCTTCCTTCTTCAAAAACTCACATCTAGGCAGAACTTTATTTACAAAACCCCTTCAACAAGCCTGACCTCCAGAAGTTTACACTCTAGAAGCAAAGTGAAGACACAAAATTCAATGCAAAAACTATAGCAAACAAAGAGCAAGTACAAGAATCCCTTCCAGTTATGACTTTTCCTGTTGTGGTTTCCATATATTATATATTATAATTATTATATATTACGTGATTTCCATATATTATAATATATTGTATATATATTATATATTGGTCAGTGTAAGAAATTAAATGGGGATTTTGGGGTGGAATTTTGAGGAAATATCAGACAAGATGCAAAGGCCAGCAGATGACACCGAAAAGATATAGAAACTCAGAAGTGAATAAAATAGAGGTGGAGTATAACATAATAGCAATGTATTTTCTCTCTTAATACATAAATGTACTCATGTTCTTTTTTAAAGTTAAATAAGCAAAGAGTTAAAAGTTCTTGAAAAGAATGTGAAACCCAGAAGATAACACACAGAGCTAGAAATATTATGTGACCAAAGGCTGAACCCAGCTTTTACAATAAAGTACTATAAACATCCCATACAAATTCGGACATCTTCCTCCATGGCATGAAGGGAAGGCCAGAAAGTTTTATGTGGCTTTTCCAGATCGAGGGGGCCATTGTCCCTAACCCCTACCATGTGAAAAGGATACCTGTGAATGGGAAAGAGACCTTGCAGAAGGGCAGCTAAATGACACAAGGGAGAAAGAGCACTGAACTGAGAATCAGGAAGACTCTTCTTCCTGCATTCAAATCTGACCTCAGACACTTAGGAGCCAGGTGACCCTGGGTATGTCACTTCAGCTTCTTTGCTGTAGTTTCCTCACCTGTAAAACAAGCTGGGGAAGGACAGAGAGCAGCACTTCAGGATCTTTGCCAAGAAAACCCCAAATGGAGTCACAGAGTCAGACACAACTGAAATGAGCCAGCAATGTCTTATCCGAGCTGAGACCATCAGGGGAGACTCAGACATCTCTTCTGGCCAGAGTGGGCATGGTCCAGCTTGGCTTTCCTTTGGTCTAGAGGGCCATGTGGACTGGTTGGCTCAACTTTTGGGGGGTTCCAGGGTCTCGTTCGGCCTTAAACATGGGGTGACTAGAGTAAACCTTGAACTTTGGTCTGCACCGTTCATGCTCTCTTGTGGACTGCAGATTGGACAGTCCTGGAGCAAATTTCCCGGGCTACTGGAGACCTATATCCTGGGCTGGTAGCTAAGACTGGCCCAAGAAAGGCCAGGTGCTGTTTGCTCAGCTATCAGTTAGTCACACCCTCCTCCTCCCTTTTACTCTCTGGCCACTAATATACAGGGCAGAAGTCATCCTAGACAAAGGAACAGCCTCTCATATCTAATCCCACGGTAGAATCTTATTATAGAAAAGTCAGTGAGTACTCTGGATTTGGCCATTCTGGGAAGGGAATTGGATCCCTCTAACCATCCCTGGATTCAGGAAAGTCCCAAGGTAGGTGACTTGCCCAGGGTCACACAGCTAGTAAGTGTCTGAGATTGAATTTGAACTCGGGTCTTCCTGACTCCAGGCATGGGCACTCAGCTACAAAATATTCTGTGCGACCCTGAAGTCCTTTACAACATGACTCCAGCCGATCATCCTGGTCTTATTGAACATTACTCACCTTTTTGCAATCTATATTCCAGCCAGACTGGCTAGCTTCCTCTGCATTATATGTGGTATAACATCTCCTCCCTCCTAGACTTTCTTTTGGGGCTCAGCCCAAGTTATACTTCCTCTTAGGAGATCTTTAAGTAAGTATTTAATAAATGCTGTTCGTTCATTGACTCCCTCATTGATTCATTCGTTCGGACCCTCCCTGCTCTGCCAGGTAAGTGTCTCACTAGAGAGTTGCCCAATCTCCAGCTTACACACGCTTGCTCCTTGTCCTTTTCTGTTGGCCGTGTCAGACCCTGTTCCATCTCCCCATTGGCTCCTCCATGGCAGGCTATGTTTGCCAGGTCACTTGAGTGAAGTGTGGACAAGAGGAAAAAGGGAGTCATGAGATCCCCAGAGGAGCTGGACAGTCCCTGGGGCCTGATTAACTCTCTCTGTGCTGGCTTCACCCCCTCTCCCTGTCTCTCTTCTTTCTGAGATTAGCTTTCTAAAGAAGAATTCCAGGGCTGATGGGGCCCGGGGGAGGAGTTGCCTATACATTTCTGAAATCTGCTGGGGGCCAGGGAGGGTGGGAGGGTGGGTGGGCTGTCCCCTGGGCCTCTTCTTGTTCCCTCCTGCCCAGTGCTTGTTGGGGATGTGGAGGAATCCATTGGCGGCAGCCCAAGTTTCTCTGTGATCTTGTTCTTAAGGAGTCTAGGAGGAAGAAGAGACCCGGGAATCTCCCTCCTGCCCACTCCTCCAGCCAACCTCTGGGCAGTTTCTATGTTTGAGGTACAAGAATAAGGAGGGTAGGAGAAGGGAATCCGGGGAAACTGAGGAAGGAGGCAGAAACCCAGGACACTTGACCCCTTGAGAAATATGATAGCAGAGTCATGGTATAAACTGTGTGACCATAGACAAAACATTGAGTCTCACTGAGCTTATATTTCTTCCTCTATCAAGGGGGAATGGAGGGAAGGCTAGACTTGGAGTAAGGAGTCTTGGGTTTGAATACTCCATTTTACAAGCTGTGCCACTTCAGATGATTCACAGACCCTCTCTGGGCTTTGGTTCCCTGATCTCTAAGATGAGCTTCAAGTAGGCTTTAAATTCTCTGAGCCTGTAGTCTGCATCTTTAATGATAACTCACACTTCTAATCAAAGCAAACAACTTTTATTTTTTATTAACTACTTTTATTTTTAGATTTTTATTTAAACTTTATTAAATTTGGGTACAATCATCTAGGAGCTGGGAATGTAAAAGCAGACTAGAAAAGAGAACCTGCCCCCAAGGAGCTGAGCTATTACCCAGTGCCCTCCTCATGATAAATCCATGATGATCTTGTTATAGAATACCATAGAAGTCAACCAATTAATAAACATTTATTAACCACCTACTATGTGCCAGACACTCTGCTAAACTCTGAAGATACAAAGAAAGACAAGAGAACTCTTAGAATTCTTCTGGTCCATTCCCACCCCTGCCTCTCTTTTTGTTTAGAGATGAGAAAAGTACCCAGAATCCCCCAGGGAGGGAAGCCAACCAGTGAGGATTCTAACCCATGACCTCTGAATCCAAATCCAACACTCTTGATGAATAGACTTACCTAACAATATTGCTTACTCTTCAAAAGAGAACATTCCATTCCAGCTTGGAAATTAGCCTATCAGATAGACTTAGGAAACTGGATGCTTTCACGTTTCACCACACTGAATTATTCCATTATAATGAGTGATAATGAGTTTCACCAGGTCTCTGCCCAAAGACAGGGATGGACCATTGGTGCAGGAAGGAGCTGGTGGGGGCCTGCCATTTTGTCTTTCTCTGGTCAGTGCCATGGTGCTGAAATCTGGGGCCAGTTCCTGCTCCATTGTGGCTCCCTCCGCCTTTGTGTTTGGCTATTCGCAGTACGTGGGATGGGCTCCTTGCTCATCTTTCCATCACCATCTCCGACCAGGGGCCTCTCTTGCTGGTGCCCTCTGTCCCCAGCTATCTTCTATGTATTTAATGACTTTGTCTTTACTTGGAAGTTGTCTTTATGTTTCCACCAGATGGACTTGTGCTCTAAGGACTTCTTGTCTCCTCATTCAAAGCGAGGTTCCTCCTGAGAAGGGGTCCTTCCATTGTCCTGAAATCTCTAGTATCGACCACAGGACCTGGCACAAGTTGGGGGCTTAACAAATGCTTGCTGGATTTGGATTGGGGGAGATTTGGGGGTTGGGTGGAGCCCCTCCTAGACTGCAAGCCCCAGGAGGCCAGGTTTTGTGTTACTTGAGGGCCTATGAAAGGTTCTGCTTGGGCTGTCTTTATTAAATGTCTGCTGATTGATTTCTTAATTGCTTGGATAAGTATAGAGAGAGGTAACTCATTTCTAAATGACATTCTTGCTTTATGCAGTATGGAAAACTCAAAGTAAAAACTGCTTTGTGTGGAATAGAACACCTTGTTAACTCTTTCCTTCTGTCAAAGAAAACAGTTTAGAATCTCATATAATTTTTTTTATGTGTTAAATCACTGAATCTCAGTTTCCCCATCTGTAAAATGGGAAGAGGACTATTGGTCTCCTAATCTGATTTACAGTGAGAAAGGGCCATCCATATTACCTATTTAACCCTTCTCCTTCCCTAGCTAAGGACACTGAAACCCAGAGGGAGGATTGACTTTGTCCAAGGTCAGAGAGGTCCTAAATGGCAACGCTGTGCTTCCCTTGGCTCTGCTGACATTTTTCCTATTCTAAATTGGGCTGCATTCTTTGTCATAACAATGGCTCCTTCCATTGCTGGAGCCCATTGGGGTTTGCAAAGGCACTCCCCAAAGTCAGTCAGTCAACAAGATATCATTAGGCACCTACTATGTGCCAGGCACTGAGGCACAGTGCTGGGTATACAAAGGAAGTCTTAGAGAGCCCCTGTCCTCAGAGAACTCACATTCTGATGGGGGGCAGCATGTAAATTGTAGAGTTCATACATGATTAATAGAGAACTGTTTCCTTTGTGCCAGGCACTGGGCAAAGTGTTGGGGATTAAAAGACAAGAAAACAAGATGGTGCCTACCCTTGGGCAGCTCACATTCTATTAGAGGAAGACGAAACATCAGGGGACATTTTTAAGGGAGCTGGGGAGACGGTGAGGGGCTGGATTGAGCTGAGAGTCTTCAATAAATGGCAATTTAGCCAGGGACCCACCTAGCAGGAGAGCAGAGGCATCCTGAGCTGGGCAGGGCACTGGGGAGGAGGTAGAGCAGCCTGGGGAAGGGCCCAAGTTCATGCCATCTAAGGATAGCCTGAAGGAACTGGGGAGATCCGGTCAGAAGAAGACTCTGGCAGAGGAAGGACCCGCAGCTGGCTTCAAGGACGGGAAGAGCCATCCCTCACAAGAGCATCAGCCTTGCTCTGCTTGGGCCCAGAGTAGACCTCTGAGCAAGATGAAGGGACAACCTAAGGAAAACCCTTTCCAAGGACTCCTTCTCTACCCGGGGAATGGACTCTCGGAGTCCTCTCTCCTCCCTCCTCCTCCACGAGGGGCCTCAAAGAAAGGATGGATGCCGCTTCCTTGGGGGGGTTAGACTAGAGAGCCTCTGAGGCCCCCCAACTCTGTCATCTCGTGGCCTAGTTTGAGCTCTTTGGCTAAGAGCAGCACTATAGTCCCAAGTCACACTTTCTCTCCTTCCTCTGTGCGTGTGATATACAGAGGGTAGGCCTGGGAAAAGACAGCTTGGAAGCCAATACCCCAATTATCCTTCTTGGATGGTGGCACAAAGCCTCTACTCCAGCCCACCCTCCTTGTGTGACCTGGAAAACTCTGGGCAGGAACAGACAGTGCCATGTGGAGGCAGGAAGGACACCCAGCCAATGTGGGGGACGCTCTGGCCCTTAGGCTTACTTCCCTGAAGAAACAAAGAGCGACCAGACAATCCTGCTTTCCATCCGTAGGCACATTTCCCACCTCCCACTGAGAGAGGGAGGTCAACCAACCTCCCCTCTTGGCACCAGCCTGGCTCTTTGGGTCTTTTTTCTCCACTTCCTCTCCGGTCGGGCTCGCGCCCCTTTCAGGGTCAACTCTTTTTTCCCACCAGATCAATTGGTCCATTTGGAGAGGCTGCTGCCTCTGACGCAATAGATGGGCCACCAACGTCTCCGGATCGGAGCCAGAAAGGTGGCCGCGCAATAGAAAGGATGAAAAAACAAACCAAACAAAACCCCGCCGCCAAATGTTGGCTCGAAATGTTTCATTTCAGAGAGGAATTAAAACTGCGATCACATTGTGCCTTCTATTCTTCCTTTTGCCAGCATGCTCCCACTCTCTTCTCCTCTCTCCTCCCAGCTTTCTTTTGGATACTTTTCCAGGACTTTATGTATTTGGAAACAAAATGTGCAACTGACTTCAGCATCTTAGGAAAGCGTTTTCACTATAATTAGAGCCAGTGTTTAAATTCTATTCAGGGTTTAATTTTACCCTCTGCACGCAGCAGGTCATGGGTGCCACTTAGGTTGACTAAGAAGGCTTTTATGATCATAGAATGTGTGTCTGGGTATCACAGCCCACTCCTGAAATGTCAGTGTCGATGATCGCTGCAGGGATTCCTCAGAAATGGAAGAACCAGAGAAGCTCCGAGGGGAAAGCGGTCTCAGCAGAGAGCTAGTCCAGCCCACACCTAGAAGAGAAATCCTCTGCTGTTACAGCTGACCGGTGGCCATCCATTTCTTACTGTCGAATTTGAGAGTCAGAAGGGATGTCAGTGCCAAATAAGTTCAACCTCAACCCCAACGGCAACCCCTCTAGAGTAGAGAAAGAGACCCTGATACCTCCCTGAGAAGACCATTCCAGTTTTGCTAAGCTTTAATGGGTAGGAAGATTTTCCTGACTTGGAGCCTCATTTTTCCTTTTTTCAACTTCAATTTATTGCTCTAGTTTCTGTCCTCAGGAGTTGAATGGTTGGTCAACAAGCATTTATTAAATGCCTACTGTGTACCAGGTGGTACAATTGGTACCCTAGAGACAGAAATAAAATGGTCCTTCCCCTCGAGGACCTTACAGTCTATTGGAAAAAACAAAACAAAACATGTGTCCATACAAAATCTATAGCAGCAAAAGTTGATTCCTTGTGCAGGTAAGAGCCCTTTCAGATAACTATTATGCCCCTGCCCCGTTCATCTCTTCTCAGTTCCTCTAACCAGTTTCCACATGGCATTAGCTGAGGGCTGACTACCCTTCTATGAATACTCTCTAGCTTCTTTATATTCTCTTTATTCAGGGGGTCTGTGATCTCCTGGAATTCAATATTCCCTCCGAGGAGACAGATTACAACCCATTCCTGACCACCCATCCTGCTCAACTCTCGATATGGTCCCTTCCATCCATTTCCCAGAGGGATCCAGCCAAGCTCTTCAAAGTTCTTCCTTCAATATGGCACCCAAAATTGAATATAACTTCCTAGGCATGGCCTGATCAGGGCAGAATAGAGGTACACCCACCTTATTTCAGGAAGTTCTGTTCCTCAATGCCACCTAAATTATACCATCTCAAGCAAAAAAGAAAGCTTGGCTTCTAATGGCATCAAGAGTATTCCTTGAGGACTGTTGAGTCAGTAACATCTTCCCTCTGAATGTGGCTCAGCCTTGTGCTTTGGGGGAAAAGGTGGATGAGTTCTGCTTCTGTGCTATAACTGAAAGGACAGATAAATGCTTATTGCTTGGGGTGGACTTTGAGAACATTCTGTTTACTCATTCAATTGAAGCATTTATTAAGTGTATTTTGTGCCAGGCACCATGCTAAACACTGGAGATAATAGGAAAAAAGGAAACCAGAGTCCCCATCAGGAGCTCAGATCTATCTAGACAAGATATCTAAAGAGTGGAGGGAACGTCTGCCCAGAGAGGCTGGCATGGCCTGGGAAAGACTTCCTCCTGGTTGTGGCATTTGAGCTGAGCCTTGAAGAAAGCTGGGAAACTTTACGTCCGGAAAATAGAAGAGAGTATCCCAGGCATGGTGGGGCAGCCAGGCCAAAGGAAGAGATGGGAAATGGAGTATCACACGAGGAGGAGGAAATCAGTTAGCATTTGTGGGTTGTACAGCACAGATCGGGGGATTCTTGGCTACAGGGAAACACCCCTGGGCTCTGTGACACAGGGAACTGATGAGGAAGGTCAGAGTAAATCATGAAGGCTCAGTGAAAGCCCCAGATTCTAGGCATTCAGAGGCAGCAATCATCGTAAGGAAACAGGGAAAGTATATATATATATATATATATATATATATATATATATATATATGGGAAGAAGAGGACAATGATGAAGGTTGTACTAGGAAAGAGGGGGCTTTATTCCCTGCCCCACCCCGGAGGAACAAAGTCATCCTGGACCCATTGACCTCAGTGTCAAGGACCTCTTTGCTGCTGGCGAGCTGGCTGGTGACTCTTTTCCTATTTGGTAATTGCAGTACAAGAACTTTGAGCCATTTTCTAATTGGGATGCTCATATAGGACTGTATTCTCTGTGGATTCCCTTCCTACTACCTCAACTTGCCTTTTGTATGAGTTTGCGTGTTTTCTCTTGGTTTACCCAAAGGAGACGTGGCAAGTCCCTGTGTTCTTTTGTGAGCAGGAAACGCTGGGTGGAAGTCCTCCTGGTTTGCACTTGTGTGGACATAATGGGAAGGAACAAGGGAAGAGGCTTGACCTGGTCAGAGGGTGTTTGTCTGAGAGTGAGTCTTTGAAGTTGCCTCCACTTACCAAACTGGATTTTCCCTTATGGCTATGAGACCATTTGTTTTCTGTTCCAGTTGGGGACATGGAGTCAATCATTCAGGTCTAAAGCAGAGCTGGCTATTGGTAGCTCCTCTAGACCTGCTCAGAAGATGGATTTCCTTGCTACTCTCTGAAGTCAATTCCAATGAGTAAATTTACTTATTTCTTCACTTGATAAACATTTACGACAATAAGCCCATGGCCAGAGTCCCTTAGGTCTGGTCCCACAAGGACCAGATTGATCATAAAGGCTAGTCCAGAAGATTCTGTTTTGTTTTTTTTTTTTACTTATTTACTCTAGGAAATCTCCAAAGATAACACATATATGGATCTTCTGCAGGTTTTTACAAATGGAGTTAGTAGAGTCTTCTGCTCCCTTGCAAGCACTCAAGGTAACACTGGTATTGCAAATAGTGCAACCTTTATTTTATCCCACAGAAAAAGCAGACAGCACAGGCACCTGCTAACAAATACAGAAAACTCCCAAAGGCGTTCCCAACAGTCCATAAACAGTCAACACAATTCTTCCTGTTTGGGAAGATCATTATTTTGGGCTCTAGATTGAATTGGCTCATTAAACGATTTCCTTCATGAGTTCACAGGGAAATGCATTTGTCTTTTCATTATTAGAAGAAACAGAAAAAAAGTCTTCATCTCCAAGCATTGTCAAAATAATGGCTACTTGAATCTGAGAGATTCTGGGCACACCATGGCGTCAGTTTTTGTCATCAAGTGGATCACAAGTTATGCTTTTAGGCAATTCTCTTTTTTAATGAATTCCTCGGGGAGAAGCTTCCCTCTGAGAGACTGGAGATCCTATGGAATATGAAATGTCATCAGAGTGATCCAGGGTTGGGATGGAGGCTAAGAGTTAAGACAGAATATATGAGATATCTCAGATAAATGAGAAAAGAATCAATCGTGATAGAGGACTCTTTGTAACCCTGGCCAAGTCATTCAGTTTCTGTGAGCCTTCGTTTCCCCATCTTTAAATAACATCTCTACTACCTACTTTATAGGGGTTTTGTGAAGAACAGATGACAAGGTTCTATAGACCTAGAACTTAGAAGAGACCTTAGAGGTTATCTAATTCAACACCTCATTTTACAGATGGTGAAACTGAGGGTAAGCAGCTTATCTAAGGTCACACAATAAGTATCATATTTAAGTTTGAACCTAGGACCTTTGACTCCAGAGCACCATGTTCTTTCCAATTAGCAAAGTCCCAGAGAGTAAGTAAGTAGCAGAGCTGGGATTTGAACCCATGTCTCCAGCATCCTTAACACTTTATGATGCTGCCTCTCTAGCATGAGTAAAGTCCTTTGCAAACTATAAAAGTCACTTATTTACACTATTTGCTTTTCTGTTCCTATTTGGAGGGATTAAACAGGCATCATTATCCCTATTTTACTCATGAGGAAAGCAAGGTTTGAAGAGTCATCCTTGGACTCCAAGGCTAGTGCTCTTTTCCCTCCATCACTTCTTCATCAGAGGGGAGTGGGGATGGAAGACCCAAGGGGGATGGGAAAGGGCATGGCTACCTTCAGAGTTAGAAGCCTAGCTCAGCCAGCTGAGTGGCCTTGCATGAGTCACTTCTTATTTCTGTTTCTCTGGTTGTGAAATGAATGTGTTTGAATAGGTAACCTCTACACCCCTTCTAGTTCTAAAATCCTTGTTGCTCATACAGTCTTGTTACAGACTAAAAATAAGAGAGTTGGCAGATTTGGGATCAGATATAACAGACTGAACCCCCAGAGGGCTAATAAGAACCTTTGGAGAGGTGGCTTGGACTTTACGGGGGATTTCTGAAATCCTGGGGGCTGCTTGGAGAGCTCCTGGCCAACGAAGTCACAAATCTAGGGGAAAGAGGGGAGTTGGGGAAGGAGACCACTGACCGCAGCAGTGACTTTACTGAAGTGCATCAATGGCCCTGGGATCTCCCGATGTGGACATGCCCTCCAATGGTGCCCATCACAGCCCATCCAGGCTTCTTGCCCACCCTCACCAGTCTTGTTCATGCTACGGGTGTCTCCTTCAGCAGTATGGATTGAGGCTCACTCTACGTGACTCTTGTCCATTTTTGTCACAGGCATTTTTCAGTTGTGTTCAACTCTGGGTATCCTCGTTTGGTATTTTCTTGGCAAAGAGACTGGACTGCTTTGCCACTGTCTTCTCCAGATCATTTTATAGATAAGAAAACGGAGGCCCACAGGATTAAGTGACTTCCCCAGGATCACACAGCTAATAAAGAGCTCTCACCCATGCTCTTCCATAAATTGGCCCTAGTGGGCCCACCTTCCTCTTACTCCCTTGTCATTGAGTTGGTACCAATGGCTGCTGCCATTTGTTAAAGGGGTCCAGTCTGTTTGATCCCATGGAAAAGAGAGACCTTCACATCACTCTCCATCTCAAAGAAACTTCCCGTTGCCCTGGGGACAAACATCTCTGCTTGGGCTTCCACCCATCCTTCCAGCCCAATTCCCTCTCATGTGCTATCTTTCCCCAAACTGGCCTTTTGGCTGTATAACACACCTTCTGTCCCATCGCCTGTCTCCATCCTTTTCCGTGTTTCTGTCCCCATGCCAGGAGTGCCTTTTCCCCTCCCCTCTGCCTCTTGGCATCCCTTCGTTCCTTTGTGACTCAGCTCAGCTGCTTCCTCCTCCATGAGGCCTCTCCACGTCGCCCCAGAAGTTGGTACTCTGTCCCTGGGGGAGGATGACAGAAATTGTATTGAGTTTGTTTCCCCCATGAGGACACAAGCCACTTAGCGGAATGGATGGTTTCATCTTGGCCTGGAGAAAGAGATGACGAGCTGGTCTAGGATCTTGACCAAGAGAACCCCAAACGGGGTCACAAGGAGTCAGATAAATGGGGCTGGCCCATAGGTGGCCTTTAGAGGCACCTCACTGAGCTGAACTGAAAGGAAGAGGATCCAGCATGGGAAGACTCTGCCTTGGGGCAGTCACAGCCCCCACTTTGGCCTCCTCTGGGGGAGGGACAATGCAGATTAGGGTAGGCAGGTCAGCATGGTTCAGGAGCACTCACTCGAGGTGGGGGGATGTTAAGGGGCTGTGGGGTTTGTTCATTTTGTCTTTGCCACAATGGACCAAGGGAAGCAGGTGCTTTGGTTCAGGATGAGCAAACCCCAGCCACCTGCATATCCCTCATTCAGGAAGAGGTCAGGGGAACCCCTGACTGGACTGCTAGGCCAGGTGGGGAGCGGGTGTCAGGAAATACAATCCTTGGCTCAGATGCTTCCAGTTCTGTGGCCCTGGGGACAGTTCCTGGGTCCAGTCCTCTCTGGACCTCAGTTTCCCCATCTGTAAAATGGGAATAGAAAAGAACCCACCTCACAGGGTTATTGTGATGATCAAATAAGAGAATATGTAAAGCACTTTGTAAACCACGAAGCCCTCTACATGCTTCCTAATTATTATTTTTATTACTCCTAAACACAGGGGTCAGTTGAATTCCTCTGGAGTCACAGGCTTATAGACTTTTAGCTATAGATCTGGAAATTACTTCAGAGGCCATTTGGCCTCACCCCCACTTTATAGACAAGTAAACTGGGGCTCCACAGTCATGGGTAACATCGATCACTCTCACTATCTCTCTCTGCAAACTTTCCCATCCTGAATCCCTGGGTGGAGGGTCCTGGTCCAGCTTGCTTAGATTAGGGGCCTGTGATCTGACCTCCTATTGGTCATTGAACCTCGGCTGTCCATCCCATTGAACCAATCTGGGACTATTTTCCCAGAGTTGTCCCATAGCATCCTCCCAAGGGAGTGAAGGGGACCCTGGGTCTCAGAGGACCAAACCAGTGGAGAGCTGGCCCTAACAGGTCCCAGCAGGCTGGAAGGGCCTCTTAACAGCAGACTCTTCATCTAAGAGCAGGCCCCCTCAGGCCAGGGAAGCTCATCCTGTGGCCGGTCAGAGTTTATAGATGGCTCATCTGCTGAAGCAGCCGGAGGGGCTGCAATCTGCAGCAGGGGAGAGAAGAGAGAATAGTGAAAGCAGACAACCCTGAATCATTGCTGGTTGAATTAAATTGAATAAGGAAATTGAAGCCCAGAGAAGTACTTAATGATTAAGTGGCAGATTCAGGATTGGAACCCAAGACCGGCGGCCTTAGACCCAGGGCTCTTTCTACTATCCCATGCCTCTCCTTGCCCATCTTTGAGTTTCCCTTCTTTAGTGCCTAGCTTCATGCCTCTGCAGAGAGCCCACATTCTGAATGGATTCTGGGAAGAAGCTCATAATGGCTCCATGATCATGGCCAAGATTGGTCATGGAGAAGACAGTATCGGAGCGACAGGCCAGAGATTCTGAGAAGCCAGAGTCCCTGGAGATCATCTAACCTGAACTCCCTAATTTTAAAGATGAGGGAACTAACCCTCAGAGAGAAGTGCATCATCCAAGGTCATGGCAAACATAATTAGGATTTGCAATTCCGTCCCTTGATCCTTTGTCCAGTACCGCTTCCCTCGAACCTTGTCATCAGGCCTTCAGAGGCAAACACAAACCTTTCTCCTCTGAGAGACAACTCAAATTTTAAAAGTTCTTGGAGGGGTAAAAAAGTCACACTGATTATTCCCCTTTGAAAATGTGCTAAAATATAGATGCAAATGAGTTCACTTAAGTATATTTTAAAATGCAAATAGGGAAAAAACTGTTCAGCTCATGTATTTATAGTCAGAACTCATGAAGGTTGGACTCCTCAAAGGAGGCTTCCATGTATTTTTAATTCCAAGAACTCAGTTGGTCTCTGTGGGGAGTTTGTTTACCCCTGAATGGGCTCTTTAACATTTCTCCTCAGTACCTTTTATCTGGGTTCTAAACCCGGCTGGCCTTTGGGCACAGTTGTCAGGAGAGTTCATGCCTTCTATGTTTCATTTCTTTCCAAAAAGAATGCACAGTTTGGGCTATTTTGTGCCTCGTGGATGGGGGCCAGGAGGGTGAAGCCTGGGGATGCTGGGGGACCCTGGATAGGGAGGAGAGACAGGACTGTACAGAGACCCTCCGTAATGAAGCTGCTGAAGGGAAAAGAGAATAGCAGGTGGCAGGTGCTTTGTGGGGTTTCTGATCCAGCAGGGAGGTTGAAAGAGTCTCTCACTTAAAGCACACAATAAAGTAATATGCAATTGAGCTTAATAAGGTGGGCATCTCCTACGCACAGACACTCGTTATTCTGCTAACCACGGCTTTTAAAAACACGGTGCTGCTAAAAACTTTGCCAGCCCCTTCTTGACTCCTGGGGCCAAGAAGAGCAGCTTGAAGCTCTCTGAACACATGACAGGTCTTCACATACGCAAACACAGCTCCTGTATCCCCCCAGAGTCCTCCTCTTTCATTCACTGGATCCTCCTCAGGCCTTTTGTTCTAGCCTCTATTTTTC
This sequence comes from Monodelphis domestica, assembly GCF_027887165.1. Taxonomy (NCBI): domain Eukaryota; kingdom Metazoa; phylum Chordata; class Mammalia; order Didelphimorphia; family Didelphidae; genus Monodelphis; species Monodelphis domestica. The sequence goes on from NC_077231.1 coordinate 313,908,216, forward strand.
TGTAGGTGCTCCAACAGGGGGTGCCCTTCCTAAACTGTGGCCCTCAGCTCTGCACATAAGGCTGCACAAGTGGTGGAGTATGGCAAGATGGTCACCTTCCTCATGGTGGACACTTATGGTGGCCCAAGGTGGCATTGGCATCGCCAAATCACACTATTGACTTACCGTGAGCTTTGCATGCTTCCCCAAACTCCAGATCTCTTTCACACTAATGGATGTCTACCCATGCCTTATCCATCTTCTGCTGTGGAAGGCCACATTTAAGAATTTAATCTTGATTTTATCCCTATTAGATTTCCTCAGTGGGGACATTCAGCAGAGCCAAAAAACTGATCCCAATGTGACTTAAGTTTCTGGGCTCCAGATCTCAATCATTCAAAGGAATCTTCCTATTATGGAGGACTTTGGGGACCACGCCAAGGAACTATTGATTGATGATGTCATCCAAGTGTCCCAGAGTCCACATTGTGGAAATATGGAAGAAGATAAAGGAGACAGAGGGGCTATCCGACTTTGACTAGGGAAAAATAAAATTTAGTCTGACACGAGTTCCACAAATCATCTTCCCTAGTCCAAGATGGAGGAGACATGGCTACATGGAAGCCCATTTGAAAAAGATGTGAGGGTTTCATTAAATGGGAAGTCCAATGAGTCAGCCTCTATGGAAGCAAGGAAAGGTCCTGCAATTGGAGGCTATATTCGGAAAGGATGGCGGGAAACAAGAGAAGCAATGGTTTAATTTAGTCATTGTGGTCTTAATGCGATCACAGCCAGCTCTATTTTCTTTTGTTCTGAGTATCACAGTTTAAGAAGGAAATGATAAAGGTGGATAGCATCCCAAGGAGAGAAATCGAGATGTGGAAGTCCTCTCGATCATGCCCCATGAAGGTCCACTGAAGGAACAACTAGAAGTGTTTGCCCTGGAGAAGAAAAGACTTAGAGAGGGACTATTGTATGAAAGGAGGGAGGGATAGATGTGTTCCATCTGACTCACCATAAATTCACCTCCAGCTCCTCCCAAAGTGGGGGTGTTCTTGTAGAGATCACCCCCTGCTGAAAACCCACCCGAAACTCTCAGTCTTTAACCACCAAGAAACAGCCATTGTTCTGGATGCAGAAGGCAACCAAGGACTCAGGCTCATTTATGCAAGCCATGTGTTTGTGGCTGCCTTTGAGGGTGGTGGGAGAGGGGATCAGGGAAGAGAAATCCTCACTCAAGTCTGGGGGAGAAGAAGAGTGAGAAGACTTAAAAGGGAGAACCCACACTACTTCTCCTCCATTCCCTTTCTAGCCCACCAAGTGGCAGCTTAGGACCTGGAGTCAGAAAGACTGGGTTCAAATCTGCCTCAGCTGTCCCTTCATTGCAGTTTCCTCAACTACAAAATAGGGGTAATAAGAGTGCCTGCTTTACAGCCTATTGTGAGTACCAAATGAGATCACGCAGGTCAGGTGCTTTGTACTCCTTGCAGTGCTGTATAATTATTTGGTACTCAGTGGTTTGAGACTGCCTGACTCTTCCTTACTCCATTCGGGGTTTTCTTGGCAAAGAGGCTGGAGTGATTTGCCATTTTGTTCTCTGGCTCATTTTATAGGAGAGGGAACTGAGATCCAAATCTCACCCCTGACTTCTAAGAATCGAGTTACCTTGGACAAGTCTCCTACCCTTTCCCAACACCCGTTTCTTCATCTATAAAGTGGGGAACCAGTTTATAGTACCTGCCTCAGAGGGTTATTCTAGAGAGCAAATCCTTGTAGAGCACTTTGCAAACTGTAAAATGCTTTATCCGGATCACACACTATTACGATGATTGTTTTCTCTAAGCTCCCAGGATGCATAAGGACTGGCAGTCATCAAAGTGTCTACCAATCTTTGCAATCAAACAAAAAACTAGAAGGTCCGCGTGCCAGTCCCGTGCGATGCAAGTCTGCAGGAGGGGGCAGCGTGCGGGCAGGGGGGCAGTCAGCCCGCAGAACAAGGCTTTGCTTCATTTGCCAACCTACATTCAGAGCATCCCAGGGAACCTGTGGGTCCCCGACAGTACCCTATAGTGAAACAAAGTCTTCTCTAGTGAAATTCTGCTCATTTGGACGCCATCATAATCCCTCCCACTTACAAAGCAGCCCTTTACAGAGGGGTTACATTTAACCCTTTGAGCTCAGCCCTGGGTTTCTGGGGCTTCCTTAGGAGGAGGGATCTCGCGTGAGAAAACGCCCCCCTCCCGTCCCCCTCCTCCCCGCCCCCCCTCCCGCCATCGTAAAGCCTTGGAGCGCTGCTCAGAGCATCCGGAGATGGAGCAGGTGGGCACGTGGTCTCCTGGAGCCCCTATGCTCGGTGCTTTCGTGTTCCCACCTGTCTGGCCCCCTCGAAACAGGCACTTGATAAAGGATTCTGGGAGGGCTGGTTTGTGCGCGTCTCCCGACGGAGGCTGAAGGTAATATTATTATTGTTGCCTTATCATTCTCACACGACCCAGAATACCTGGTGGTGACACTTTGTTCGTCCCCCTCCCACCTTCCAAAGGCACAGAGTGTCGAACCTCCTGTTCTTTGTTCAAAAGCAGCCCGTGAGAACCCCGAACTCCGTGCTCCAGCCTTCAGGCTTCGGGAACAAAGCCCAAGTTTCTGGGGGAGGGAGGGCGGGCCGGGAGTCTGGGGCTTCTTCGCCCCAAGGCTGACTGCCCAGGGGACTGATTCACTGGCTTTGTTTTCTCTTTCCTGTTTTCTAGGTATTTCTGCCGGGCTATAGGGATGCCCCCTACAATACACACTCCTTGAAAAAGAGAGACTTTCATTGTATTTGTATCCCCCACATTTAGCTTAGTTCCTGGTATAGAGTAGGAGCCAAATCAATGGGTGTGCATTGACTTGGTGAAGCCCCAGTAATCCTCACTCCAGTCTGCCCTCATAATTGAGAAAACCACGTGGCTCCGATAGGGCTTCTTTGCCCTATTCTAAATTCCTTGAATTTACTTAAAGTTATCTGTCCATTTAGTTATTTATCCCTTTTGCTTTTTATATTTCATCTTCACAGGAGACAGTCAGTCTCCCGGGTCTTCCCTTCTCTATTGGGTTTCTCCCACAATCTCACAGGATCCTAGAATAACAATTAAAAGGGACCCAATCCTCCCACTGGGTAGACGAGGAAGCTATGGTCTAAGGAGAGGAAGGACTTGTCCAAGGTCACACAGGTAGTAAGGGGCAGGGATGGGGTCTGCACTCCTTTGGCCCCTCTTTTACCATTCCACGAAGACTCTTTCACCCGCTCCTGAACAAACGTCTCTCTTTAGGAAGGAAGTGGACAACCAGAGCATGTCAAGAGTGTGGTGACCAGAATGACGAATGGCCTCAAGACCATAGCATCGGAAGCCCTCTGGGAGGTGTGGGTGGCTAGAGAAGAGAAGCCTGGGGTGAGTGGGGGAGATGTCATAGCAATTGAAAGGCTGCCATGTGGAGGAGGGATTCAACTGGTTCTCTTTGGTCCCAGAGTGGGGAAGGAATGAAAGAACTTCCCAAGAGGAAAACTTAGGTTCAATGTCTACAAGCTTTGCCAACAAGTTGAGCTATGCAAAAATGGAACAGGCTGCCTTGGGAGGGGCTAAAGTTCTCATATTGGGGTTTTTCCCCAGGCTTGGTCTTGACATGAAGGCCAAGGAGGCTTAAACCAACTTCGAATCTGAGGTTTTGTGAGTCCCTTCTCACAGAAACGTTCTAGGTCAGGGAGAGATGGAATTCTGTGATTTGATCCTCAGTCTAGCCCACTCCAGAGCTGTCCACAGAAAGATGAGTTTTTTGGCCACAACAATTCTCCAGGGGTGTCAAAGGCCATTTGTAGAAATGGGGGGAATGTTCACATCAATGAAGGCACAGATTCTGGACACACTGACGTTTTATCCCCAGAGAGATGCTTATCCAACGATGATTTCCAGATGAGGCAGGGCAGCCAAGTTTTCTCGTAACTGTCCCCCCAGAGTTGGGATGGGACCTCAGTCTGATCGAGGGAAGGATGGCATAGTTGAACGAATACTGGTTCTGAGCTGGAGGATCCAGGTTCAGCCTCATGTGATTTTCTGTGACTCCCTTCCTCCCTGGGACTGAATTTCATCTTCTGTAAAATTAGACACCTGGAGTGGACAATCCCTGAGGTCCTTTGTAGCTGTAAATCCTAAAACAAATCAAGCCATAAACAGATCGGATCAGTCCATAGGCTTTTTCATACTAATATGAAGGCAGTGAATTTAAATTCTAGCCCCCAAGCAAAGCCTTGCAATGGCTCCTCTGCCAGCTGTTAAGAGACTGTCTGCCCCCAGCCATCTTCTTTCATGGACACAGGAGAACTGCCAGGGGCTGCTTGGGCAGGATTTAGATCCATGCCTGCAGCTTATGAAAGGAAATGCAATTCACAGCATGAATTCCAAGGATTACAGTCTATTTGAATAATTTTTATTTTGGCAGGTAATCCTCCCATTCTGGGGGGGGGGGATAGTTTTGCTAGCATGTAATTACATATAGTAGGTTCTGATCATCCTTTTTTCCCTTTCTTCCTATTTTTCTAATTTTACATTAAAATAAAAAAAAAAACAAATTTGACTTTTCACTCCCCTCTTTTGATCAGGTTAGTTTAAGGTTTGTCAAAATCAATAGTCTTTTCAAAGAATCAGATTTTAGTTTTGTCTATCATTTTTATAGTCTTTTTGCTTTCCATTCTATCTATTTCTGTTATCTTTCAAGATTGCTTCTTCAGTGCTTATTTTTTAATTTGTTGATTTTTGAGATTTTTAGTTTGCAAAGAGGAAATTTTAAATTAATCCAATCAAAAGAGAAGATAGAAAAGTCAAAACTACTTTGTTAATGTATGTTTTTAGAGGTACATTTACCCCCTTTTTTGTATTGAATCAACTACATCTCAGACATTTGTTTGTTATTTTACTGTTAGAATTTTTTTCCCATAGCTATTATTTTTTCTATGGTTTGTTCTTTGACCCTCTCATCACTGAGGATGCCATGATTAGGTTTACATTTAAGATGTATATTTTGCTTACGTAAATTAACTTTTAAATAACTATTTTGGATTTAAAAATATTTCTCTGTCATTTCAGTGTTCCCTAGCATATGATCTATCTTTAAATACAATATGGCACTAAGAAATACTTTATATTTTTTAATGTTGCCATTCAGAAGATGCTTTATATCAGCCAGACCTAGACTTCCTAAAAGTTTTTCCAGTTCTACAATTTTCTTTTTGTTCATCCATCTCTGAGCTGGGAACACAAAGGTCTGCGAATATTATGCTGTTGTTATTTGTATCTTTTTGTTAACATTAATTTTCTTCGTGAGTTTAGAGTCAATGTCATTTGGTGCATCTATGTTGAATGCTGATATGGTTTCATTGTTTATGAGATCTTTAAGCATATTGTAGTTTCTCTATTTATCTTTCTTGACATTGGCAATCTTTATTTTTGTGCTGCTGGCTAGCATGATTGCAACTTCTCCTTAGTATGTTTTGTTACAGCCTCTCATTTAGAGTCTATGTGTCTCCATTTCTCCAGATATGTTCCTCATGTAGTCCACATTGCTGGGTTTTATTTTCTTATCAATCCTGTCTCTGTTCTTTGTTTTATTGTATTGTTTAATCCATTTACCTCTAAGGTTATAATTGTTGTTGTTTAGTCATAGCCAACTCTTTGTAACTTTTGGATGAATGCCAATGTTGACCATGGGGATTTCCTTGTCAGAGGTATTGGCGTGGTTTGCTATTTCCTTCTCCAGTGGACAAAGGCAACTAGGAGTGAAGTGACTTGTCCAGAGTCACATAGCTGGTAAGGGTCTAAGGTCAAATTTGAACTTGGCTCTTCCTGACTGCAGGCCCAGAACTCTATCCACTGTGCCACTGAGCTGCCTGGTTAGCCCTGTGTTTTCCCCTGTTTCTTTTATATTGATTCTTGAACTCTTCTTTCTGTAAATCAGAACTTTGTCTCTGTGGCTAATTTTACTTATACTACTTTGATTCCAGTCTATTCCTACAGGCTACTCCCACTCCCACTTCTTTGCCCTATTCCAAATTCCTTGAATTTACTTAAATTTATCTGTCCATTTATTTATTTATCTGTTTTGCTTTTTATCTTTCATCTTCTCTGCCTAGCTAAGTATATGGTTCAAAATATCCTCTCTTCCCTCCCCTTCAATCTCTTAGTTTAAGAAACATTCTTTTGTGGTCCCTCTTCAAAAGAATAGTCACCCCAATGAAATAATCCTTTGCTTTGTTAGGGAGTATTAAAAATAGATTTGACATCCCAATAAAATAACTCTAAAAACAGTGACTTTTATTGCGAAGACAGCGCTGAATTTTCTTTGAACCTAGAATATGGAGATACCTGGTTTCAAATCTCCCCTCTGAAACATAGTCGTTGTGAGATCCTGGACAAGTCACTAAAGATCTGAACCTCAGCTTTATGGTTTGCTAAATGGGGCTAATGAATAGTGAAAAACTCAAATAGAAGTGGGGGCCACTAATTCTTACAGTAGGATCCCTGAGGGCTTCCTATGAGCTTAATTTTAAATGTGACCTGATCTAGGTTTTATTGTCTCTTTATTTATCTTGTTACATATTTCCAAATTACATTTTAGTCTGGTCTCTGGCAGCAGGCACTCCCACAGTTGCTGTCCAGCTTAACCTCTTAGAGTCATCTTTAAGCTCAAATGAGAGGCTCTATGGAAAGCCCTTGGAAGACTTAAATGATCAGTGCATGATCGCTAATATTCTCAGGGATCAGCCAGGAAAAAGAAACAATATTAAATGTATCAGCAGGGGCCAGTTCCTTCTTAAGCCCTAATTTGTCTGTCATTTGGATAACTCAGGGCACTCCCCAATCCCTGTTGTCCCGCACATACCCCCCTCTTTTCCATCCCACAATTGTTGTCTGGCTTCGGTAGCACTGAGATGTGTTGTTTTGCCATTCAAGCCCCACCTTGTTCCCTGAAGTTTCTTAAATCTTCATCAGCTCTATTTTCAAGTTATTTTGGCTCCTGTTTTCCCCTTTTGTCACCCCAGAGATTATGGATGGAAATGAGTGTCACTGGTGATGCATTTTTCTGGCATTCAGTCCTGGCGATGACAAAGTCCATTTCTAGGGAGAGTGGTTACCATTGCATTTGAATAGTAAATCTTCTGGAAACACCCACAAAGGGCAGCTCCAGGAGTCTAGACATTGGGCCCCCAAATCCCACCTTTTTAAAACCCATTCTCTCCCCGTGATGCTCTGTGACCGGGAGTCACAAGCTGCCACCATCTCAGCAGCAATAGCATTATGGGTGGCTCAAGAAAAGCAATATGGTGGATCTGTGTCAGAAGCTATTATTCATATGTTTGATGGACAGAGGAGGAAAGCTGGTTGAGCATTTGGAAAACCTAGCTCCACTTTGCATTCCATTTTTCTTTGGTCTTATTGAGCTGTGAGGGCCAGTCCTTGCTCCATTTGGAAGAACCTTTGGAGGGGGGTGAGGAAATAAGCATTTCTAGAGTTCTTCCTGTGGGCCACACACTGTGTTAAGCATCTTACAAATATTAACTCATTTGATCCTTACAATAACCCTATGAGGCAGGTGCTATTATTATCCCCATTTTACAGTTGGGGAAATTGAGGCAAAAAGCAGTTAAGGGACTTGCCCAGGGTCACACAGTGAGTAAGTAGTTGAGGCTAAAATCAGATAGTATCAGAAAGACACCAAAAGTAGCCCTGGTTTCCCAGAACTGCATGAAAAGAGAGGAAACCACATCCCTAATTAGCAGTGAAGGCCTAGCAGCTGCAATGGAGGACAGCCTGGAGCCCCAAATCCCAGAGCCAACATCATCCTCCAGATGGTGCCCAGACCCCTTGCCCAGCTGTTTAGGCTTCTGTCATCTATCTGTACAACAGGAGTCCTAAAAATGAGCCCCCTCAACTGCTTTCCATCTGACAACTTTGAATGTCTCCCTGGCTTCAGGAGTAAAGAAGAAAGTTGCCACCTCCTTGGGGAAATCATGGAGATGGGTGGCAGAATGTTTGCTAAAGCCATACATGGGGAAAAGGCATGCCATGGGGGAAATGGGGCTTGTGGTCTTGGTGGTTTTTAAAGATGACTTTATAGCCTTTCATAGAATAGTAGGAACCTCTCCAGTCTATGCCCATCCCAGGGGAGTTTTTTGCAAAAACCACTTCTAGCTCAGGGTAACACCATGAGCCTAGGCAGGTAACTTCCTATCTCAGAGCTTCAGTTTCCCAATTTGTAAAATAGGAAATACAGACTAGACTTGTCATTTTCCTAGTATTGGGGAATCCCAGATGTGGAAACTCCCTCAACTAGGGCAAGTCAGCCCCCTGGTAGTAATTCTGAGAAATGTCTGGGTTACTTCAAGGTAAAATATCTTGGCCAGGATCACACACAGCCAGTATGATTCTGAGGCAGAACTTGAATGCAGGGTTTCTTGTTTTTGAGACCAGCTCTTTATCCTTTACAATAGCTGTGTCTGGAGAAATAGGGAAATAATACCCATAAGATACCCACCCCCTCATAGCATTAATGGAAGGCTCCAATGGGACAACGTTTTGTAAACCTTCAAGTGATGTATCACCGATCACTATTATTGTCCTGATTATTCCAGATGTGGCAAAAATCCAGCAGCATGGTGATCTTCCTATCATTTATTGTGCTGCCACTTATCTATCATGCACCATAGATGATAGACAGACATAGATAGATGGATAGATGGATGGATAGATGGATGGATGGATGGATAGATAGATGGATAGATAGGTAGATAGATGGGTAGATAGGAAAGGAAAATAAATGGATAGATAGGTGGGTATATAAATATGAAGATAGATAGATATAGATTAAAAGGTCAATAGACAGGTGGATGGAGAGGTTAATTGATAGGTAGATAGAGCCCTAAGTAGAGAGATGGATGGATAGACAAATAAATAGACAGACAGCTAGATGGATGGATGGATGGGTAAATAGGTAGATAGGTAAGTAAATAGATGTTTAGATAGATGGGCATATAAACATGAAGCTAGATAACAGATTGGTAGGTCAATAGATAGGTAGATGAATGAGAGATGGGTAGATAGAGCTAAGTAGATAGATGAATGGACAGACAGAGAAATCGATGATAGAGAGATTAGATAAGATAGATAGATAGATAGAAAGATAGAGTAGATGGATGGATAAATATATAAGTAGGTAGATAGATAGGTGGGAGGATGGGTACATGGCTAGATGAATAAAGGACACGAGTTCAAATTCTGATTCTTTCATTTACTATATGTGAGACCTTTGATAAGTAACTTTACCTATTCAGGCCACATAGATAAAAAAAAAAAGGAGGGGGAGGTTGGACTTCACCAGATGCCCTCTGAGGTCCCTTTAGTTCTAAATCTATGATTTTATGCCCTACCATGTCTATTTTTTAATATCTTTCACTTAGTTACCCAGAATCTGGTTTTCTGAAGTCCAATCAAATTGTATACCATTATTTTTTGTTTTTGTTTTCAATGATGAACAACATTTTTCTAAGCCAGAAGGTGAGAATCTGCTGTAGAGTTTCAGATGAGAACCTGGAACAGAAGATGTACTTGGGCATTGTGTTTGTTCATCTGTCAAGCCCCCATTTCCTCAGTCCTATTTTGGGTTCTTCTGTCTTGTCTTGCCAATTAGACTACAGATTCAGAAGCAGAGACCAGAACTGGCTCATTTCTCTTCCTCTGCACCAGAGACTGCACCTTATGTGTTGTAATTTTTTGAACTATGTTTAATCTGGCAGATAGTTAAAAGCTACAGTTACTTTGGACCTGTTATTCTTTTTGCCCTCTAAATTCAGTCAAAAATCAAATTCTGTCCATTTTTTCTTTGAAGTGATTCCCATATCCTTGTCTCTCTTGTTATTCTCCCACCCAGCCCAAACCCCAGCCCATATCATTGAGTATGCACATTGTTTCCTGCTTAGCTCACTTTGTAGCCATCACTTCCTATATATCTTCCCATGATTCTCTATAGGCATCATATCCATTGTCCCTTACTGCCTCTATGGCATCATATCCAGTGTTCTGTAATGCATAAAAGGCTCCCACCAATCTTATTGCCAAGCCTTCCTTGACTGCCCTTCTTAGCTCTAGGCTATCCCTGTATGGATCAGATCTCTCTCTCTCTCTCTCTCTCTCTCTCTCTCTCTCTCTCTCTCTCTCTCTCTCTCTCTCTCTCTCTCTCTCTCTCCTTCCTCCCTCCCTCCGTCCCTCCCTCCCTCCCTCCCTTCCTTCCTTCCTTCCTTCTTTCCTTCCTTCCTTCCTTCCTTCCTTCCTTCCTTCCTTCCTTCCTTCCTTCCTTCCTTCCTTCCTTCCTTCCTTCCTTCCTTCCTTCCTTCCTTCCTTCCTTCCTTCCTTCCTTCCTTCCTTCCTTCCTCCCTCCCTCCCTCCCTCTCTCTTTCTTTCCTTATTTAAAGAAATTCATTCTCTTTAAATAATGCTTTCTTTCATCATTCTTTTTTTCTCTTGTTCTCAACCTTCCAAGATGGTTCCCTGATTTCTACTTGAATGAATCTAAACTGACAGGCAATGTAGACCAATGGAAAAAAGGCTCGGGCTAAAGCCAAAAATCACCTGATTTTAATTCCTGTTCTCAATTCTTACTAGCTGTGGTGTGATTGCAGGACAGTCACTTCCTTTCACTTTGCTGAGAAAACACAAACAATTGGAAAATTGGGTTGGGCTGCCTCTGTAGATGTGGACTCCCTTACTCCCTGCAAATCATTTAACCTTTTTATGATTCAGTGTTCACATTTGTAAAAATAAGGGCATTAACCTCTAAGGTTTTACAGCTCAAAATCTACAGTTTTCTGATTCATAAATTGCAAATTCATTTACATCTATTGACAAACTTATAGTCACTTTTGTTCATTGTATTTTCTCAATCAATGAATTCTAGTAGAAAGTGAATCCATACATGCAAAAAATATTTATAGTAGCTCTTTTCAGGATACCAAAGAACTGTAAACTAAAGAAGGAGGTGTCCATCGCTGGAGAATGGCTGAACAAGTTATGGGACGGAAATGTAGTGGGATACTATTGTTTTGTAAGAAATAAAGAAAGAGACTTCAGAAAGAAGAAAAGCTGGGGGCAGCTCAATCCAGTTTAGTGGATTGAGAGCCAGGCTTAGAGATGGGAGGTCCTAGGTTCAAATCTGGCCTCAGACACTTCCCAGCTGTGTGACCCTGGGCAAGTCCCTTAACCCCCATTGCCTAGCCCTTACCACTCTTCTGCCTTGGAACCAGTACACAGTATTGATTCCAAGACAGAAGGTGAGGGTTTTAAAAGAAGAAGAAAAAAAAACTTCAGAAGATTTATATGAACCAAAGGTAGAAGGAAACAAGTAGAACAATTTATACCACGATGACAGCATTGCTAAAAAACTCAAGAATTCTAACATCCTCCTGATTCCTGGGAGCCATTGATGCGTTCTATTTCCTGACAGAGGTGATGTATTCAAGAGGAAGAAATAGACCTACATTTTTGAACATGGTCAATGTAGAGGCAGTGGAGATCAGGATTTTTTTGAATGTGCTTTCTATAAATTTGTTGATTTTTCTTTCTTTAGGAGAATTGGGGAGGGGAGATGGAGTGGGAGGGAGAGGAATATAAATGCTTGTTAATTTGGAAGAAAAGAAAATTAAAATAGGAAACAAAAAAAAAGAAAAGTTACCATCATGTGGTGGCCTTTGAATATTTTCAACATTAAAAATGGGTCTTGTGCCTCAAAGACTGGAAATCACTGACTGAGTTGAAGGTGCTGAAGATCTGACAGGTCCTTGGGGTGGGACAAGATCACCGTAGGCTCAGTTCTGTGCTGGTGGAGGGAGATCCTGGATCTCCTGGAGGAGGAAGAGGAGGACACCTCATTTAGGCTCAGTTCTGTGCTGGTGGAGGGAGATCCTGGATCTCCTGGAGCAGGAGGATGAGGACACCTCATTTGAGGTCATGTGTGCTAGGTCACCTACAGTCTAGTGTGTCTAGTTTTATGAGAGGATCATAAAACAGAACACTGGAGTCACATTGGCCTCACCCAACCAGGTAACTCCCAGATTGCTCCAGGCTTCTTGGCCGGAGAAACCAGTCTCCCTCCCAGCTGCCTGGATGGGGAGGGGTTTTCCCTAAGCATTTTCAGGCTTGTTCTTTCCTGGGGGACCATCCAAATAAGCCAGACCAGGACATGAGCTGGAAGAAGCCACTCAGGACAAGGAGGCACCATGGAAATAGTTTTCAGTAAATGACCATTGAGTTTCCTAGACAACCATCATCCCTCTTTCCATCCCCATGACATGGTAATGCTGGGGGTGGCTCAGCTGGGTTTCCCAATCATTTTGCTATCTGGGCAGTTCATGGTGTTTGTGGTTCCAGGTGGAAAGACTGGCTTTATCAGGGTGATAGAGTTTGGTACCACATCAGGCCCATGTGGAAAAAGAGGATATTGTTAATAATTTGAGTTTGAACAATAGGTCGGAGCAATCGGAGCACTGACTTCTAATGTTACCTAGCTATAAGCTCTATGACTTGGGCAGGTCATTTCCCTCTAAGGGCCTCAGTTTCCCAATTTGTAGAATGGGTGAGTTGGATTGGATGATCTCTAAAGTCCCTTCCAACCCTAAATTCGGTGAGGTCTGACTTTTCATTTAACAAACACACCCCAAATTTAATTTTAAAAAATTTTAAGTGAGTCAGTGTTGATTTTTAAAAATTATGTAATCAATAGATCTACTGATTAGATATTTATTGTTTTATTTTAGTGCTTGGAACTAGAGACAAAAAGACCACATAGGGTCCTCTAACCCAACTCCATCATTTCACACATGGGTAAACTGAGGCCCAGTGAAATGGAGTGAATTGTCCAGGGTCACATAGGTCATAAAGAAAAGCTGCAGAAATTAAACCCAGGTCCTGTGACTCCATGCTGGGTGCTCTTTATGTTCTGACAATTGAGGCAATCAATGTGAGCAATTATTAATGTAAAAATCTTTGTAATTAATTAATCCTGGAATCACTGAGCTCTGTGTCAGGAGGAGGATAGGACTGGAGACATAAACCTGGAAGTGACCTCAGAAGCTGTCTAGTCCACCCCTCTCCCTTGACAGATGGGGAAACTGAGGTTTGTGCCAGGTCCCCCCCAGAAAACAAAGAGCAAAAATAAGACTTAAACCCAAGCCCTGTGATTGCAGCACCCACCAGCATGCTTTCATTTTGAAAGAAACCAACATAAAAGATCCCCCAGAGATAAAAGCAGTAATTACCTTGGGTAGATATGAATGCAGAAACCAGTCATTAGGAGTTTTTACCACTGCAAGTGTCCTGTCCTCACTCCAGGGAGTGGGGGCACGCGCTTTACTTTAAATAGATCAGAAAGTTCACCGCCATTTTAGGACTGTAGCTTCCAGCTGGAAGGGACCTTTGCTTGCTATACAAGCCAACATCCTCATTGTGGGGAGGGAGGAATGTGCAACTGAGGCTCAGGAAGGGTCTCACAGCTCATCAGAGTCTGGCACAACACTTGAACTCAGGTCTCCCTGACTCTAAGTCCATGTATGCCCCAAGTATCTTGGGTTCAAATGCTGCCTCTGACGCATACCGGCCATGCAATCTCAGCCAAAACCTGAGACCTCTCTGAACCATGGTTTTCCCATCTGTAAAATGGAGACAATGCCATTTGGGCTCTCCAAATTCTCACGGGAGTCTTGGGAAGGAGAATTTTGTTAAATGTAAAATGTTTCAGGAATTTAAGTTGTCATCATTCCTTTCTTAGCAAAGCTTGAATTCTGAGACCCGTTTTATTTCTTTTTTAGGTCCCCATCCCAGTGTCTTGTTTTGACTGCACTGACACGCTTGAGTTCCAGTGACCTGCTTAGCTGGATGCCCAGGTTTGAGCCTCTCCCCATCCTGCTCTCTGGGAACAGAGGCTGAGCACCCCGTCAAGGCACAGAATCTTAGAGCCGGGAGGGTCCTCTGTGATCATCAGTCTACTCCAGGCATTCTGAACCCCGGGATCATGAACTTATTTTTTAAAAATGTTTTGATGACTGTATTTGGAGATAATCGGTTTCTTTACAATCTTCTGCATATTTATTTTGTGCATTTCAAAACAGGATTCTAAGAAGGGCCCAGAGCAGGGATCCCTGATTCTCTAAACTGCTCCACCATATTTAAGCTATCTCTTCTCTTGGTTCCTTCTCCCAGTGGAGGGTTCTTCTGGAGCCTTCGTTCGCATTGGGGAATGGCCTGGAGCAGCCATCCTTAATGGCCAGTTCTGTAGACTGTGCCAGGATGCCACTGCTCAGGTATAAATTGCCCTCAATTTTTTTTTAAAAAATATATTTTCTTTCATTTAAATATTTTCCAAATAGAAATTAAAATGTTTAACATTCATCCCCCTCACTTTTTTTTACATGTTGTCTTTCCTCATTAGAATACAAGATCCTGGGGGGCAGAGGTTGTCTTTCTATTTTTATTCTAAGCACTTAGTCCAGTGCCTGGCACACAGTAAGAGTTAATTGTGCTTGTTGACTGACTAACTCAAAAGGGGTATGGGACCTAAAAGAGATGAAGAACTCCTGCCTTCCTCCAACTGGTTTCTCATCACAAATTTCCAGGAGAGAAGACCCAACCAATGGGCAGCCTGACTTTTCTTGAAGGCTTCCAATAAAGAGGAACTCCCCACCTCTTGAGGCAAGCCAATCCACTCGTAGATAACTCTCAGAATGGGTAAATCCTTCCCCACCTCAAATGGCCACTTTGTGACTTCCACCCATGACTCCTGGTTCTTGTGGGAACAAACAAAACCAATATAATCCCTTTCCCATGAGTCAGCCAGACTTCCAAATAGTTGATGACCGCCATCTTGCCCCTCTCCCGTAGGTCTTTTCTTCTCTGTTCTAAAAAAGCCCAATTGCTTTGACTTATTCTCATAGAGCATGGACTTGAGAACCTTCACCATCTTAATTACCCCATCTGGATTCTGTTCATCAGGGGGCTTCCTACAATGTGGTGGCCAGAATTGGACCTGACTGTGATCTTGTAGGCTTTCTGTGAGTCACTGTCCACCTCTTGGCCCTCTTCATTCACTGTCCAGCTTAACCTAGAAGCAGCTCAGCCTGGTAAGGAGCCAGCACAGCTTGCAAGTGGCCAGCTTGACCTAGCCCAGAAGTGTGACTGACCAAGCCATGAATTGCTGCTCATTCAGTAGATATTTCATCCTTCCAGGCATCAGCTTAGCTCAGCAGCAGAGTGAGCTGCTCAGCATCATGCCTTACTGTGAACCTTTTGAGGAACTTTTAGGAAAATAAAGTCTATCAAGGCCCTGCAGGTCTGAAGCTGTGAGTTGACTTGGGTTCCCAGCACTTGTACTTCCCTGCTACACTTCTTTAAATTTATTCCCACTCTCGCCCCCCCGTAGACTCTGTGTGCACATGTGGGAGAATATGCCCTTGGTTTGGGGGGAAACACTTTGAAACTACGGTTTTGCTGTACCATTTGAGTAAATGCCTTCAGGAAATAAATGCATCTCCTGGCTGATTGTTAAGAGGAAGCATACCAGTAGGGGCTATCCTTAGGAAGGAAGCCCTCTAGAGGTGGTAGCAGCTCCCCTCAAGGGATTCAGTTTGCCATAACCAGTTGGGGAGAGTGACTCCATGGGGCATGTGACATAAGGAACTCAAAAAGCATGTATTACTCACCTACCACATACAGTGTAAAAGACACCCTCCTGAAGATTATTAAGTCTATGGACACTGCTTTAGAGACTCTGGCCTTCTTGCTGTTCCTCAGATCAGATACTCCATCCCCTGACTGCATTTTCACTGGCTGTTCCTCTTTCCTGCAATTCCCTCCTCATCCTCCCTTTATGTCTTACCTGGCTAAAATCCCATTTCTGCCAGAAGCCTTTCCTGGTCCTCCTTCATATGAGTGCCTTTCCTCTGATTATCTCCTTTGTAGCTAGTTGTTTGTATGTGATACCCCCTTACTTCCTGTCCCCTTTGATCACAGGCTCCTTAAGGGCAAGGGCTGTTTTTGCTTTTCTTTGTATCACTGAGCTTGGGGGATGGCCAGTGACCAGTCAGGAGGCATGAGTGAGGAATGGCAAGGAAACCCATGCTACTGGATTGAGGGGCAAATTTTCTATTTCCCTTCCATCTATTCCCTATCTTACTGCCCATAAAAGCTGTTCTCTAAGTCTTCTCTTTCCTCCTAAAGTGTCCCAGACCTCCCTCTCCCCCATATTTGTCAGCTGAGGATGTCCCCTCTGGTTTCCTGATAAAATGGAGGCAACTAGATGCCCACTCTTTCTTCTCCCACTCTCTTTACCTCAAACCCCCTTGGCATCCTCCCATCTCCTTTCCTATAGTCTGATAATGAGGTGGCCCTCCGCCTGGCAACACGGACCCTCCACAAGAGTCCTAGATCCAGGAGTTTCCCCCTCCATCACCCTCTTCCTAAAAGTCAATCTTTCTCTATCAGCTGCTCCTTCCCGGATGCCCAAGTCTCCTGATCCTTCAAGACGTGGCCACTCCCTCAAGTTCTCACCCTAAGCTTCTCAAAAAGTCCATCTACACTGACTGCCCCCATTCCTTTGATTCCCTCTCACTTCTTATCCCACAGTTTGACTTCTGCTCTCATCCTTGAACTTCCCCTCAGTATCTAGGATTTCTCGATCAATATCTCTAGCTTCCTTCTCCCATGGGCAAATTCCTTTTGGGGCCTCCATTTTGGGAAGGAACATGATCAGCCAACCTTCTATTCCTCCCCCCCCCAGGCTCTGCCCTGGTTTTCTGGACATTCACACCCACGCTAGGTGTCTTCATTCTCCTACAACCCACTTTTTGGCTTCTATTTGCATGTTGTCTCCCCACCATTAGAATGTTGGCTTCTCAAGGGGAAGGACTATGTTTCTTTGTGTTTGTGTTTGTACCCCAGCACTCAGTCCAGATGCTTAAATAATCCTCTTTCATCATTGAAGTGAAATTGCTCTGTCCAAGGTCTCTGATTGCCATTGCCAAATAGGAGGGCTTTTCTCCGTACTCATCCTTCTCAACCTTCTGGGCATTGTCAACTACCCTCTTCTCCTCCTCCAGATTGGTAGGAGAGCTTTGACCAAATCTATTTTCCAACCTGGACTGCTTTGTCCCTCCTTAGGCAGACTGGTGGCTCCCTAGTTCCCTGGGCTTCCCATAGTCAGGCCAGTATTAGTGTGAATACCTGATCAACGTTGCCCACCGAGGCTCAAAACTCCTAAGCCCAAGAGATCCACCAACCTCAGCTTTCCCAGCAATGGGGACTGCAGGGCAGCTGTGGACCACCATGCCCAGCCAAATGAGCATTTCTAAGTCAAGTATGACCTTTTAATCCTCCAAAGGGTAGTATCTCTGGTATGGAGGGCTTGTCGTACCCTCCTAGGGTAGCTCTCCAGCCTCTGACCCTCACCTGACACCCAGCCCTCACTTGTGTGGTTCCCAGTTGCTGCTAGCATGTGGCAGTGGCCACACCCCGGGCAACGGCTTCTACAGGCCAGCTAAACCTTGTGAGGGTAGCCATCGGGTCGTTGTTGACCCCTGGTGAACCAGGGCTTTGCTCACCCAGCATGTGAAGACTGCTTCGGTTGAACAAACAGAAGAAACCAATAAGAAGGTTCAACGGCTGAGAGGGCAACACAGCAAAGCACTGTGGAGTGCTTAGGGCGTGATGGAGCACAAAAGACAACATGGCCATCCAATGCAGCTGAGGAAGTCTCCAGATGTAACGACTTTTTGTGCCACTGGACCCAGGCTTCCAATGCCGAGAGAGTGGGACTGTCTCTGTGCATTGGCTTTTCCACTTAAATCTCTTTCACTCACAAGTATCTTTGTGCACACTCATCTATCCTAACCCCGTCCACCCTCTTCAAGACCTGCGGTGATGGGGGAGTGGTGATGCAACAGGTGGAGGTGACCACTGGCAGTTGTAGTCATGATCCTGCATGTAGGCGGCCCACAGACCAGTGGTCGCTCGCTGTGGGCAGCAGGGATGTTCGGCAGCATCCTGGGTGACTGAGCAGCCCTCTGTAGGACAGCACTGCTCACCCTAATCAAGGGAGGGGACTAGAAAAGGTGTTCCAAACATTGCCTGCCCTACAAACACCTGATCAGCACACCGCGGCTGGTGGGTCATCCCTATAAGCGGTCGAAATCAAAGAAAAAATACAAAGAAACTCCTACTAGGAGCATGGAACATCAGGACATTACTTGATAGAGAGAATACCCCAAGACCTGAGAGAAGAACAGGTCTAAACGGTAAAGAACTGGCACAATATAACATCGACATTGCAGCCCTAAGCGAAACACGCCTACCAGAAGAGGGATCACTCAGCGAACCCACCACTGGTTACACCTTCTTCTGGAAAGGTAGAGCCTCAAATGAAGACAGAATCCACGGTGTTGGCCTGGCCATCAAGACCAGTTTGCTCAAACAGCTGCCCGACTTGCCTGTGGGCATCAGCGAGAGGCTCATGAAGATCCGTTTGCCTCTCAGCAAAGACCGGTATGCCACAATCATCAGCGCATATGCCCCAACACTGACCAGCACAGAGGAGACCATCGAGCAATTCTACTCTGACCTGAGTGCCGTCCTGCACTCAGTGCCCACTGATGACAAACTGATACTACTGGGAGGCTTCAACGCCCGCGTTGGCCAGGACCATGAAAGATGGAAAGGAGTGCTTGGCAAACACAGCGTGGGCAAAATGAACAACAACGGCCTACTGCTACTCAGCAAATGCTCAGACTTCGAACTCACCATCACGAACACTGTGTTCAGAATGGTGAACAAATATAAAACAACATGGATGCATCCATGATCAAAACAGTGGCATCTCATTGACTACATCATTGTACGCCGGCGAGACATCCAGGATGTACAGATCACCAGAGCCATGAGAGGAGCTGAATGCTGGACAGACCACTGATTGGTTAGAGCGACTCTTCAAATGTGCATTGTGCCTCGCCATCCAAAATGCGCCCAGACAGTTTGCACATTTTACAACATGAGTCGTCTTAGAGATCCATCTTATTTTCAAACATTCCAGTCCTGCCTGGACGACAAGCTGTCTGCCAAGGGACCACTCACTGGAAGCTCAATTGAGAAATGGAAACAGTTCAGAGACACAGTGAAGGAAACATCAAAGGCAGTCCTAGGCCCCAAACAAAGCAACCACCAGGACTGGTTCGAGGAGAACAACACTGCTATTGAAGACCTGTTGAGCAAAAAGAATAAAGCCTTTATGGAGTGGCAAAATAACCCAAACTCTGCTCCTAAAAAGGACAGATTCAAATCTCTCCAAGCCACGGCACAGCGTGAGATCAGGAAGATGCAAGACCGATGGTGGGGAAAAAAGGCAGAAGAAATCCAGCATTTTGCTGATACGAAAAACTACAAACAATTTTTCAGTGCCCTCAAGACTGTCTATGGGCCATTAAAACCCACCACCACTCCTTTGCTATCCTCTGATGGTGACACTCTCATAAAAGATAAAAAAGGCATTAGCAACAGGTGGAAAAAACACTTCAGTCAGCTTCTCAACCGACCCTCTTCAGTCGACCAAAGCGCCCTTGACCAGATCTCCCAAAACCGCACCATTGAACAATTTGATGTCCCTCCTTCAATAGAGGAAGTCCAAAAAGCCATTCAACAAATGAGTACAGGCAAGGCACCTGGTAAAGATGGGATCCCAACCGAGGTGTACAAGGCCTTAAATGGAAAGGTGCTCCAGGCATTCCACATAGTGCTGACCAGCATATGGGAAGAGGAAGACATGCCCCCAGAACTCAGAGATGCCTCCATCGCAGCCCTATACAAGAACAAAGCTCACGAGCAGCCTGTGACAACTACAGAGGCATCTCACTACTCTCCACTGCCGGAAAGATCCTCGCCTGTGTTATACTCAACAGACTCCTGTCATTTGTTTCAGAGCAGAACCTGCCTGAATCACAATGTGGCTTCCGACGAGATCGCAGCACCATCGACATGGTCTTCCTGGTGAGGCAAATGCAGGAAAAATGCCTTGATCAGAACCTGAGTCTCTACATTGTCTTCATAGACCTGACAAAGGCGTTCGACACAGTGAACAGGGATGCATTTGTGGGTGATCCTCAGCAAGCTCGGTTGCCCAGCAAAATTCATCAGACTGATCCAGCTCTTTCATGTCGACATGACAGGGGAAGTCCTATCTGGTGGAGAGATTTCCAACCGTTTCAATATCTCTAATGGCGTGAAATAAGGCTGTGTCCTTGCTCCGGTACTCTTCAACCTATTTTTCACCCAGGTATTACGACATGCTGTGATGGATCTAGACCTGGTCATCTACATCAAATACCGACTGGATGGCTCACTATTTGACCTTCGCTGCCTGACTGCCAAAACAAAGACAACAGAGAGACTCATCCTGGAAGCTCTCTTCGCAGATGACTGTGATCTCATGGCCCACCAAGAAAATCATCTCCAAACCATTGTGGACAGGTTCTCCACCACAACAAAACTGTTTGGCCTGACTATCAGCCTCAGCAAAACAGAGGTGCTGTTCCAACCTGCACCAGGGAGGCCAACGAACCAGCCGTGCATTACAATCATGCAGCTTTCTAATGTCAGCACTTTCAAGTACCTGGGCAGCACCATCGCCAACGACGGGTCCCTAGACCACGAGATCAATGCCAGGACCCAAAAGGCCAGCCAGGCACTCGGGCGGCTGCACTGCAAAGTCCTCCAACACAGAGGTGTAAGCACTGCGATGAAGCTCAAAGTGTACAACGCAGCGGTCCTCAGCTCGCTCCTGTACGGTGTGAGACATGGACACTGTACCGGAAGCACATGAAACAGCTGGAGCAATTCCACCAACGCTCCCTCTGGTCAATCATGAGGATCCGATGGCAGGACCGAATCACCCACCAGGAAGTCCTCGACAGAGCCAAGTCCACCAGCATCGAAGTCCTGGTCCTCAAAGCCCAGCTACGATGGTCTGGACACGTCATCCACATGGACCCACAGCGAGTACCAAGACAGGTATTCTAGGGTGAACTGTCAGCTGGACTCAGGAAACAAGGCCGACCAAAGAAAAGATTCAAGGATCAGCTAAAGTCCAACTTGAGGTGGGCTGGCATGACACCAAAGCAACTAGAACTCGCTGCCTCTGACAGAAGCCGCTGGCGAGCCCACATTCACCAAGCCGCTGCCATCTTTGAAGATGAGCGACATCGACGTCTTGTGAACGCCGACACCAGGCCACAGCCGCACCTCCCGTAACAACTGGCGTCCCAGGCCCCGTGTGCCATAAACTGTGCGCCTCAGCCTTTGGACTCCAAAGCCACATGAGGGTACACCGTAGATGAAACTGCACAAAGACAGTCGTCACTCTCGGTCCTCGAGAGACTACCACTACTAATAAAAACATCTTTAGTGATTTTCTATTGAACTTCTTCCACAAAATATAACCCCCTCAGATGGGCATTTCTAGCCCCCACAGTGGGCTCCCGCCTACTTATACCATTTTATTTCATTTACTCGCCTTCATGCATTGACCTTCCATTCCAATTGGCCTCTGAACTTGCTCCTTCTTCTTGATGGCATCTCCCACCTCCGAGCCGCGGCTCAGTCAGCCCCCCGTGCTTTGGATGTCCTCCTTCTTCCACAGAACCTCCTAGAATTCCGATCTTCCTTCATGCACAGCTCAAGTATTCCCTCTGACCGTGCTTCTGGTGATTCAATATTCTTTCTTCAAAAAATAATTCCAAACAATGAACACACGTCCATGCACGCGCACGCACACAAGAACATTTCCTCAAAGTGATTGGATTGAAACCATGAATCTTGATGAGAGGCAACAAGCCTGTGATGTAAGTCAAGCCACTATTTTATCCCTGTTTTACGGGTTAGGAGGTTGAGGCTCAGGGAGGATAAGTGACGTGCCCACTGCCACACAACTAGCAATTGCCCATTCGTTGACTAATTGTCAGCAAGCACTATGATGGGACTCCTGTGTGCCAGGCACTGCGCCAGGCGTTGGAGAGACAAATACGAACGTGAGAGGGTCTCTGCCCTCAAGGAGCAACGTGAGAGGGTCTCTGCCCTCAAGGAGCTTCTCTTCCCCCGGGGGAGGGAATCGGATGCTTAGGTCTGGGGAGCCGCAGGACAGCTGACCGTCATGCCGATTTCAGTGGCAATGGTGGTGGGACTGACTTGCCTCTTGACAAGGGAGAGAAGTCAGAAAGTTGGGGTGGTGGGGAGGGCTGGGGCACAGAGGGCAGGACAGGCGGCAAGGTGCCTGGGCTGGGGGGCCCTACATGGCCTGAAGCCCGATCTAGAAGCTTGAAATAAGGGCTGAGGTAAGGCTGGACTCACCTTCTAATTCTTCTTTCATTCCTCCAGAGGTGAAGAAGAGGCAGATGGCAATAGTGGTCCCTGGTACCCTAGAAGAGGGATAGATAGAGTTTTAACCCTCTTTAACCAGTGATTTTGGCAAAGTCCCTTTAACCTCTCTGTGCCTCAGTTTACCCATCCATAAAAAGAAGGGCTTCTTAGTTCTGTAGGACCACAAGGTCTCCCTCAACTCCGAATCTCCCTGATATCCTTTCAAAGAATGGAAAATCCAAGAGGGCCTTAGAGACCCTCTAATTCTGGATGCCTTAAGACTGGCAGAATCGTTTGCGTTCGTCTCTTACTTGAGGTTCAGGGAGTTTCACCACCTCCACTTTACTGAGGCTTCAGGAGGAGCTGCCCATTGTCCCCAGTTAAAATAGGGGAGGTCTCAAGCCCAGTGTTCCATCTGTTCCCCCATGAGGCTTCCATCTGCCCCTGCTCCAGAGGAGGGCGCTGGGCTCCAAAGAGCCCACTGCTTGGCATTTTAGTGACCATCAAGCCCCGTGGATTCTCCCATTCTCCCGCATGTGTCTGGCCCCTTTTCCTCCTCTTCTCCTTTCCTTGTGCTCCCCACCCCTTCTCTTTCAGGGCCTTAGGACCCCACACCTCCTTCCCTTCGTCTTCTCTCCCCTGCGCAGTGCCCCTCAGCTTCAATTCACTCTTCCTTTGCATATTAGCAGAATTAATTTCCTAAAAGCCTTGCTTGGATTCATCCTGGTCCACTGGATCCATTGTAGGTCCTTTCCTAGAAAGGCTGGGATTTTCAGGGTGATCTTGGGCTCTGGAGCTGAAAGGGGCCCTAGACAGCTGGGTCTAGCCCTGGAAGGCTGCAGAGAAGTAAACTAAGGCTCAGAGAGAAGGCAGGCTTAGCAGAGGCCAGCTGGGATTTGAACTCGGGTCCTCACCTGGTCTCAGATGCTGATGCAGGGGTCCAAAGCCCTGAGTTGTCGTCTTCTGGCTTTGCTCCTTGCCCAGCTGATCCTTAACAAGCCATCTTTGAATCACAGGACCCTAGATCGAGGTCTCAGGGGCCACCAGGTCCAACCCCCTCATCCTACAGTTGAGGCTCTGACCTGCCCAAGAGCACACAGGTAGAATTAGAACTGAGAGCTCGAAAGGCCTTTGGAGGTGGATAAAGCTAGTAAAGGGCTTCCATTTTTCAGCGGAGGAAACTGAGGCCCCCAAAGTTAATTCTCAGCCAGTGAGTGGCAGAGCTGAGCACTCTCCCGGTGGACCATCTTATCCCTCTCTTGGCCGGAATCCTCTCCAGCCAGAGTGACCCTTCTACTGCTCCCAGCTCCCGAGGATTTAGGGCTTGGGACAAAGCTCTGACCCTTCTCTCTGGCCTTCCTCCTGGACGTCCCTCGGGGGACCCTTCCGCCTCTGCCTTTCTGGGAAAGCCCCTAAAGCCAGATCCGACCAGCCTGAGGAGCCCCCCACAGTGGGAAGAGCCGGGCCCCCATGCCCGAGGAGAGCCCCAGGTATGGCATTCACGGCTGTGTGGCCTCATCCCCCCAGCCCTGCTCCCCCTCACTTCCAGGGACACGGATGCCAGAATGACATCACCCCATGAGGGGGCCCCTCCTGCTCTCAAATCCGGTAGAATGTAGGAGCAGGGGAGGCCCTGCCACACTGGAAGGGCTCTGGCGATGGACTGTGTGTGTGCCAGACCTCAGGCTGGTGAGAGACAGCCTGGAGGAAGGAAGGTGCCAAGTCCAGCTGTTTCCTGGCGGTGTGACCCTGGGCAAGGTGCTTAAACGCTGCTTGCCTCAGTTTCCTCCACTGTAAAATGGAGATAAGATCAACGCCCTCTTCCCAAGGTTCTGAGGATCCAAATGAGATCTTTTTTAAGCGTCTGACACACTGCCTGGCACACAGTAGAAGCGAACAAAAGGTACCCAGTATTTATTCAGTTGTGTCGGACTTCACGACTCCACCTGGAGTTTTCTTGGAAGAGATCCTGGAGGGTTGGATCTTTCCTTCTTCGGCTCATTTTATAGATGGGGAAACGGAGGAACAGGGTTAAGTGACTGGCCCAGGGTCACACAGCTAGGACACACCTGAGCCTGGATTTGAACTCGGGAAGATGCGTCTTCCTGACTCTAAGCAGGCGCTCTCTACTGCGCCACTGAACTGCTCTGAGTTCATTATTGTTAGTCGTCGTATCTCTACAGGCTGTTTGACCTTATGCAAGTCACATACGCTCAAGTGTTCTACTGGCTGAGAGGCTTCACGCTGCCCTGCATGCGTGAAGAGACTTTCCTCACTTGGGAATTCCCTGTGGCCAAGGAAGCGCCCTCAGGCCCTCCCCACCGAGTCTGGGGCCGCAGCAGTGACTAGAGCTTGTCCATGAGCGCTGGAGAAGGTCCCATCGGATCCCTGTTAGGGCTGGAAGCCAGACCCTCTGAAGCCAAGTCCAAGCCCTCCGTTTTACAGAAAAGGAAACCGAGGCCCGGAGGAGAATAAGCAGCAGATCTTCGGTTCTGGCGCCTCCAAAGCCCCTTCTCTTTCTGCTGTATTCTGCGGCTCAGCCTCAGTTTCCCCAGCTGTTAAATAAAGGCATGGATTAGACAAGCTTCCTTCCAACTCTCTGGCTATGGACCGGCTGAATGAATGTGAAGGCAGACGTGACGCGTCCACGGTCTTCTCGGAATTCCTGGACAAACACCAGTTTCTTATCTTCTAGTCCTTTGCTGTGGTGACAGAATAAGCCGGGCTGGCTATGACCCAGCAGAAAGGGTTCTGGGTCTTCTCCCTCCCTCCCTCTCTGTGTGTCTGTGTGTCTGTCTGTGTCTGTGTGTCTGTCTGTGTGTCTGTCTGTGTGTCTGTGTGTCTGTCTATCTGTCTGTCTGTGTCTGTGTGTCTGTCTGTGTCTGTGTGTCTGTGTGTCTGTGTATCTGTGTGTCTGTCTGATTGTGTCTGTGTGTCTGTCTGTGTGTCTGTCTATCTGTCTGTCTGTCTGTGTGTCTGTCTGTCTGTGTGTCTGTCTGTGTGTCTGTCTGTCTGTGTCTGTCTGTGTCTGTCTGTCTGTCTGTGTGTCTGTCTGTGTGTCTGTGTGTCTGTGTCTGTCTGTGTCTGTGTGTCTGTCTGTCTGTGTCTGTGTGTCTGTGTATCTGTGTGTCTGTCTGATTGTGTCTGTGTGTCTGTCTGTGTGTCTGTCTATCTGTCTGTCTGTGTGTCTGTCTGTGTGTGTCTGTCTGTGTGTCTGTGTGTCTGTCTGTGTCTGTCTGTCTGTGTGTCTGTCTGTCTGTGTGTCTGTGTGTCTGTCTGTGTCTGTGTGTCTGTCTGTGTCTGTGTGTCTGTGTGTCTGTGTATCTGTGTGTCTGTCTGATTGTGTCTGTGTCTGTCTGTGTGTCTGTCTATCTGTCTGTCTGTCTGCCTCACAGAGCTGCCTTCAGGGGCAAATACTGCCGGAGTGAAGGCTACAGGAGGCGGCAGCGGCAGTGAGCCTGAGCCCAGCCTTAGAGAGGAGAGTCTGGGTCACCCTGCACTTGTCTCTGGCTTCATCTGTAAAGTGGGGGCCTCGAGTCCATTCCGGCCAGTCCCCTGGCGCAGATTTGGACCCTCTGCCGGCACTGGGCTCCCGGGGAGGAGGCGGAGCCGGGGCGGCACCCGCGGGGTCTTTGGATGCCCAGCTCCCACCCTGTGGGGCCTTCGGTGGCTCACCCGATTTGCCCAAAGGTGTCACCATCCCTGGCGTCACCGACTGTCCTTTGGGCGTTTCCTGGGGCCTGAAGGCTCTCTCCTCCTCCTCCTACTGAAGAGCCGCAAATGGGCAGGAAGGGCACTTTTTAACCACCTCTAAGACAGAAGGCTGGTGACTGGCCCAGGGTCACACAGCTAGGAGGGTCTGGGGCCTCCAGGCCTGGTGCTCTGCCCACTGCCCACCTCGAGGCCCCAAGGAAGGGCGGCTAAAAGACGCTGCGGGCGTGTGTGCTGGGGGGCAGCCGGGCCGGAATCAGGGGGCTTCCCTGGAATCCCACCTCCACGATTGGTGCCCTCCTGGGCCTCAGTTTCCTCACCTGTAGAGGGAGGGGCGTCTGCCCAGCTGGTCTCCACTGCCTTTGCGAGTTGTGGCCAGGTGAGCGGGAACCCGGGCTGGCCGAGGAGGAACCTGGGGGATTTCCCCGTGGGGCCTCGGCGGCAAAGCCTGGGGAAAGGGAAGCCGCGGCGGGGTGAGGGGGGCAGCTCCCGGGATCCCCAGGGGTCGGTCTGGGGGGACTGAGTTCCTGCACCTGGGACGAGCTGTGCCCCGCCAGCCCCCAGCCCCCGCCTCCCCCCGGGCGGCCTTCCTGCCCTCCATTGTTCCTCCGCCCGGCTGCGTCCGGCAGCCCGGGCAGCCAGGACGGCACGGCGCGGCGCAGACGGGGGCAGCTGGAGAGGCAGGTAGGGCGGAGCCTGCGTACCTGGGCCGGGCGGCAGGAGGAGGCGCGCCCGGCGGGGTCTGGGCGTGGAGAGCGGGAGGAGGAGACGGCAGGCAGGGAGGCAGGCTCGCTGGGGGTGGGCAGCGGCTGGCAGCGAGCCCCGCGCCCCAGCCGCAGTCGCTCCCTCTCTCTCCCTGCCTGGCGCAGCCAGGAAGGTGCGCGGCGGCGGCTGCTGCGGGGTCCGGATGCCAGGAGCGCCGGCAGCGGCGGGCAACCGGGCATGAAGATGGCTGTGGGAGCCGTGAAGATGCAGCCCCCGCCGGCCGAGAGCCCGGAGCCCGCGGCCCCCGGGGTTTGGGGGACCGCCGGGGCCCCGGGGGGCAGGCAGCAGCAGCGGCAGCGGCGGCGGGGGGGCAGCCCGGGGGCCCCGGAGCAGCCCCTGCCCCAACCTCTGCCCCTGACCCTGCCCCAGGAGCAGCAGCTGCGACACCGGCTGCGGGACCTGCCGGCTCTGTTGCGCAGCGGGCTCACCCTGCGCAGGAAGAGGAGCGCTGGCGGCGGCGGCAGGGTGAGTGACCAGCACCGGGCCCCCCGCCGGCCGGGCCGGGCACTGACGGAAGGGAACGAGGCTCTGTCCCCGGGCACGTGCTGCCTGCCCTCCTCGAGCAGGAGCTGGAGCGCTCCCCCCAGGAAGTTCGGGGCTGGAGCAGGAGCGGGGAGGGGGCACCCAGCTTCCAGACTGAGGGGGGGAGCTCTGCGACCTCCTTCTCGTCTGATCCGTGGCCCACCACCCCTTGGGGCTCTCCGATCGCCCCCGGCTGCTCCCAAATCCCTGGACCTGCAGTTGGCTGCCCTTCCGGGAAGGCTGTGGCGAGGGCTGGCCCGGGGGGCGGGGGAGTGGCCACTGGCTGGGGGGGGGGGGGCTGGGGAGGGTCCTCCTGGCCATGACTTTCCGGCTCCAGCCCGTGGCAGTTGCTGCTTTAAGGCTCCGTGTCAGCTTGGCCCTGGGAGTGTTTCTTATTTACCAAGTTTATGGCTCTGGAGCTCCAACCGCTCCCGCACCGGGGGCCCAGTGGGGTCTGCCGGGGAGCCAAGAGGCCCACCTTCGGACCCTCCCTGGTTCTGAGTCCCTGGTCACGGGCCTACAGCGGCATCCAAGGAAGCCCAGTGTCAGACCTGTTGAAGCTGGGGAAAAAAGAGTTGGCCCCTGGGGGAAGGGCCTTGGTACACATTCCAGCCCAGTGCCTAGCCAGATGTATGACCTTGGGCAAGTCACTTCCCTTCCTTCCCCTGGGCTGAAGTTTCCCTCTTTCAAATGAGGCGTTTGTGCTAAGGGATCTCCAAGCTCCCCCCAGCTCTAGAGCAGGGACTTCTTGGGCTCCTTGAATCACCTGGAGTTTCCCCAGAGTTGGCTAGTTGGATGTTTCACAGGAATCCCAGCACTGGCCAGGCTCTCTTCAGAGCCAGGGGGCTGGGAAGCCCAATGCAGAGGTTTATTTCTTCTCTTCCGTGTCTGTGTCCAGGGATATGTAGCTGCAGGCTCCCATCAGCCTACAGAAACGAGGGTTTGTGGCATTACTGCTATCAGTCTCCTGAATTAAAAAAAAATCTCAGCAGCCATAAACCCTTTCATTCTCTGCCTTATCACAATAGCTCCCTGATATAAGGCTCTTCACCCACAATCTCCTTGGAACCTCCCCAACCCCCTCAGCAAGGGATTCTTATTTTCATTTTCTGGTGAGAAAGTGACTTGCCCAAGGTCATACTGCTGGCAAGTGTCTGAGGTAGGAGCTGATTCCAAGTTCACCATTCCACTGCTAAGACCCATTATTAAACGCTCATTATTAAATGGATGAACTAAAAAAAGAGGCTCCTGGAAGACTTGGGGATATGGAGAACAGCCTCACCCTGGACTGCCTGTGGGTTGTTTTGTTTACAGAGCATTATTTCATGTGTGGAGAATTCAGGTAGCACATGGGCTCTCTCCCTTTTGCTCTTGGCTAGCTTCGATTGGTCTGGTCCGCTTTGTTCCCTCATTTGGACTTCTCTCCCGCCACCCACCCTTTGCACAGGCTGTGACCTTACCTAGGATGCAGTCCCTCAACGCCCCTCTCTTGCAGAATCTTTTGCTTTAAGGCTTTTTCCTGGGGCTGTCAGAGAAATGTGAACCTGGAGCTGGAAAGGCTCTCCAGGCACCCTCGCTTGACAGACGAGGAAGCTGAGGCTGAGTCAGTAACTGGCTCAGGCTGACCCAGGCAGAAGGGCTTGGCTGGCCTGCGTTCTTATGGCTCCTCCCAGGAATGTCAGCTTGCAGAGGGCAGGGACTGCGGCTCCTTTTTATTCTTGGGGCACAGAAGAGCTCGTGGAAGCTCTGAGGCGATCAGACATGCTGCTCCAATGAAATGGAATCTGCTCAAAGTCTGCAGCATGTGTGGGTGCCCACCTTCGTGGTCCGGTCAGCCTCAGTGGGACAGAACGTCCAGTGCCCAAGCTCCCTGCCCAGATGGCTGAAGGGCTCCCCAAGGGCTGCCTCCAAAGGGAAGGGGGAGGCTAGGATGGGGAGGAGGACTCAGGGCTCCCGAGCTGTCCAGGGGCAAAGGCTGGAGGCAAGGAGGATGTGGGAGAACGGAAGGGCTCCCAGGCTGCACCGACTTTGCAGGAATCTAGGGAAAAGTAGGTCAAACCTCCTTGCTATTATCCTTGACAGTTACTTTTTGTGGCAGAGAATACTGAAGACAAGTCTGCAGATAGGCTCTCCGTGACAGGAACGACTTCAGAATTTCTGGGTGAAGAGCGCTACAGCTTTCACCAGGATGACCCACCATAGGAGCAAATGCTGCTGGGCTTTCCTTGCTGACTCTGGTCCCTGGGAATCATCTGTGCTTGTCTTCTGGGAAATCCAGATTCCTTCCCTGTCATTCAAGTTCCTCCACTTGCCCTTTCTAGACTTCTTTTCATCCACAATCCTCAACTCCCACCTCCATACTTTTGCATTGGCCATGCCTCATGCCTGGAATGCACTTCCTTTTCCTTCAGGATTCAGCTCAAGCCCTATCTTCCACAGAAAACCATCCCTGGTGCCCTTCCATGCCCTTGCCTTCCCATGCCTCCATTCCCTTGGATTTGGTTTTTAAAAAATATACTTGTTGTTCAGTCAACAAGCACTTATTAATGGATCCTGGGGTGCTGGGATTTCTGTTGCCCTGCTCAGCCACATTACTTTGTGCCCCAAATTGTGCTGATTGAAGGGACACCAAGAGTTGAAGCCTCTTGAGGGCAGGATAAGGGAATCATAGATAGAATGAGGGGAAATGAAAACAAGACTGTTTGTTGCTTTTGACTTTGTGTCCCATGCCTAGCACAGTGCCTAGCACTGGGGAGTTACTTCCAAAGTACCCATTGCCTGGGCCACGCAGTAAACATTTCAGCTGGACTCTGCCAGGGTGCCCACCTCAGTGAGCTGTTTGCTCTCTTCTCCCCTCCTCCCATGCTGGGGCTGCCCTCCCTCCCTCCTTCACTTGTTCCCTCTCCCCTTCTCCTCCTTTCTCGTTGGCTTCCTCCTTCTCTCCCTTTCCCCAGAGAATCCACTCCAGTCTGGCCCTTATTGGACAGGAGGGATGGGGAGGGAGGGGGACTCTGTTAGCCTCAATCTATCACCTCTGCTGGGTCAGGTCTTTGGATGGGACATTGGCTGGAGATTGGTTTTAGTCACTGGAATATTCTGAGATTCTCAACGTGGGGACCTATTTTAGGAACATGTGAATATTTTAGCAAAATGAACTGAGCCTGTGATTGAATGGATGGGAGAACTGGCCACACTGCCTTTGGCAAAGAGCAGGAGGCTTTGCACGACCCCCAGACTTACCCCTGTGCCAAAGGCCCACAGGATCCTGGCTCTAATAAGAGAAGGACCCTCAGGCCATTTCGGCCAACCTCCTCATTTTACCAAAGGGGAAATCAAGGCACAGAGAGATGAAATGACCTACCCAAGACCCATAGGTAGGAAATAGACTTTGAATCTGGGCCCCCTGAGCATTTATTTAGAAGCAGAGATCTTTCCGCTGCACCCCAGTTCCCCCTCCACCTTTTCAGCATTGATATTCTTCCTACGATGTATGACTGTGAGTCACAGGAGAATGAATTCTGGAGAATTTGAAGTGAGGGTTGACTAAATCAAATGAGGTCATATTTCATAAAGCACAGTGCCTGTACACAGTTGGCACATAATAAATGCTTGTTCCCTAAATGGAGATGAAGAAGCCTGTGGTAGGCATGAGCTGACTGTTGCCCATTACTGGGGAGGTAGTTGGAGAATGTGAGCAAAGAGGTGCATGCTGGGATCAGAAACTGGGTCAAGTGGTTGAGGTGAAAGTCAGCCATGATAACCAGTGGATGGCCTTTGGGCTATCTGCCATGTTGGAGCCAGAGGAAGGTTTTGAGCACATTGGACATGGCCTGGAGAAAACTGATGGGAATCCCTAGAGAACAGCCCCCCGGATGCCAAACATGGGGAAGCCCGGATCTATAATGTCATGGAGGCCACCAGCAGAGAGAAATGTACAGTCTAGAAAAGCATCAAGGGTCTCCTGCGTATTGTCCTTTCCCCCCATCCACTTGGATAGTCTTGGATTGACCATAAATTCCTTATGCACTGGAGAGCCCTGGAGTTCAGTGTAGAAGCCTTTCTCCAGCTAGGAATCCTTTGGTCCGAAAACAAGGATGCTTTCTGGCTGGGGGGCACGAAAAGCTTCCTTGCCTGGTAACTTTTCCCAGGTGGAGTCTTTCTAGGGCATAAATAGGAGTTGGGGGTTAAAGTCTTTGGGGAGGATTCCAGGTGCCACCTAAAAGCTCTTCCTCATCACCAATTCTGTCTATGTGCTCAGTGGTTCTAGTCATGTCCAACTCTTTGTGACTTGATGGGAGTTTTCTTGGCAAAGACACCGTGAGGGTTCATTACTTCCTTCTCCAGATCATTTATAGAAGAGAAACTGTGGTCATCAGGGACAAATGACATGCTCTAGGTCAATCCAGTGAATCTAGGGCCAGTTTTGAACCTAGAAGGATGAGTCTTCTTCACTTCAGACCAGGCACTCTATCCACTGTGCCACCTGGCTGCCCCCATCTCTAGCTACAGCACCATTTTTGTGTGGTGATCCTGAACTAAGCCCTTTCCCAGCGACCACATCCTTGGGGTAATCGTCATCTGTTAATGATTTTTCATCTCTCGCCAAGAGCAACCAGCTGAGAAGAGCCCAGATACAAAGGCTGGTGTCCACAAGGGCATGCAGATCACCCCAAGATGGCAGTCTTCTTCTCCAGCCCCTCTGATGGTGCCAGCCTACTCGGTCTTCTCCACAGAGAGGGTAAATTCTTGGGAACTTAAGAGAACCTGGTTTTCCCATCAGTTTCCATCTTGCAGTCACCTGCTGTAGACCTCATGTTAGCAGAGGAAAAAGCAAGACAGCTCTTCTTAGATCATGATTTTTGAAAATGCTCAGAGCACCATTTGGATCTGCACCAGGATCCTGTTGGATCTCTGGCCCAATTAGATCAGAAATAAGATTCTCCAGGCACATTTGACTCAAGACTTTCCTTTGGGGTTAGTGAAGAGCCCTTGTGCAGAGATGTGTTTACGAGATAATTTTCCTACAATAGAATGTAAGCCCCCTGAGGGCAAGGACTCAGGCATTTTTCATCTTTGTCTCTCCATTGCTAAAAATGGATTAATAGCCATAGTAGGTGCTTAATAAATGCCTATTGAATTAGTGAATATCCAGTGAATGAATGAATGGATATCCTTTTAATTAATACCCATTAATAAACTCATTTATCTGCCAAGTAAGTAGAGGAGAAGATCTTGTGACATTTTACATTGGAACTGTTGACTTTTGAAAATGAGCTGTCTCAGCTGTCCTCCTGCTTCCTGGCAAGTCGCCAGCCCACACCTCCAAATTACAAAATTATGTTAATCATGGATCTAATTAAGGGAAAACACTACGGACTGAACCTCTCACTGAGAAACACACACACACACACACACACACACACACACACACACACACACGAGTCCTGGTGAGGGAGGCTCTTTGTAAGGAAGATTAGAAAGGTCTCGTCTTGATTGTAATTTCATGGGAAATGCAGGAAAGGGGAGCGGGGCCAGAGCTCTCTCCCTGAGGCCCAGGAGCTGATTTTTTAATATTTTGAGAACTGTCCTTCCATAAAATGGGCAGCCCCTGCATTTTATTGTCTTTGTTTTAAAACACGCCTCTTAGAAGGGGTCCATGGGCTTCACCGGCCTGCCCTGGGGGTCTGTTCCACAAAAAGGCAAGAACTCCCAGGCTTCAAGCTTCTCCTTCCCTGAAGGAGGCTGCCACACATTGCCCTGTTGTCTGACCAAGGGAGCCTTTCCTCAAGGCTTGGCCCAAGAGAAATAGGGAGCCTGGCACCCAAGCAGCAGGGCAGCCTCTCTTTCCTGAGCTGCTAAAATTGTATAATAGATTAGGAGGATTTTACTTCAGGAAGGGCTGACTCAAAACGGCAGTGATTTTAGGTGGTGTCTAAACCGTGACCGCAGGAATGTAATAGATGGAGACAAGTGTGTTTCACAGATGCCACTCTCTCTTAACTTGACAAGGCAGTAATTGGTGACTCGGGCAACTGAGCTAGAGGAGGATGTTTAAAATAACTTAGGAGTGGCGTCCACAATAGCCCTTTAGTAATGCCATGCTTATGGTGGTGTGGGAGCACTGGCTTAGCAAGTGCTGATACAAATAATGGTGTCAAATTGAAGCCCATTTCCTTTTCCTTCCTTCTTCCCTTCCCTGCTTCCCTTCTTCCCTCCCCATTCTCTTCCTCTCTCTCTCTCTCTCTCTCTCTCTCTCTCTCTCTCTCTCTCTCTCTCTCTCTCTCTCTCTCTCTCTCTCCCTCTGTCTCTCTTCTTCTCTCTCTCTTCCTCTCTCTGTCTCTCTGTCTCTGTCTCTCTTTTCTCTCTCTTCCTCTGTCTCCGTCTCTCTGTCTCTCTCTGTCTCTCTGTCGCTCTCTCTCTCTCACTACCCTTGTCTATCTCTGACTGTTTCTGGCTCTTTTTTCCTCTCCCCCATACATTTGGGGAAGTGAAGGGAGATTCTAGACATACCTCAGATTTTAATTGGTATGAAAAAAACTCCATGTATGGAATCTCCCTCCATTCTTTCAAACAGACAACTTGGTCTTAGGCTGTTGGAAGTTGAAGTGCCCAGCACAGCCCCTGGCATATTGTGGTCTCTGCATTTTGGCATGGGTTCCTCCGGGGCTTGTAATGCTCTCCTTCCCCCCCACCCCTTAAAATCCTTGACTGCCTTTAAGCTTAGCTCAAGGACCTCAATCTTCATGAAACTATTTTTGATTCCAAATCCTCTTAACTTCCTTGTTCTTTCAATTGACCTACTTGAATCACTTTATATTTATTCTGTATATACTTTATTTTTTTAAACCCTTACCTCCCATCTTAGAATCAGCACTAAGGATTGGTTCCAAGGCAGAAGAGTGGGCAGGGCTGGGCAATGGAGGTTACACAGTTAGGAAGTATCTGAGGCCACTTTTGAATCCAGGACCTCTTGTCTCTAGATCTGGCTCTCAATCCACTGAGCCACCCACCTGCCCCCTTGTGTATACTTAAAAAGCTCCCCAGCAACAAATGGGTGCACATCTTGTGTACTGCAGTAGCATAGAAACTTCTGGAGGCTGGGGACCATTCTGTTTACTGTTTGTATGTGAGTGAATGTGACTCCCAGCTCCACTGAGCACTGGGCAGGGTGCTTAATATATGGTTGTTGGAGCTGGATGGGGCTCTCCTCAATGCTTGTTGAGTGAGCAAGTCCATGTGCCTATAATCTGCAGTCCGATGGAAGATTCGTCAAAGGGATCATCATTAAGACAATTCTTCAGACTCTTAACACTGGGTGAGGTGATATTCTCTCAGCCTTAAAGAAATCTTTCTAGGTCATAGTAAGCCAACCCCTGCTCCTTTTCTGACCAGTGTTTTCAGCCATTGTGCTTAGGACCAATCATTCAGCTCAAGAAGGATTTGGGAATGCAGTGGGCTTCCATCAACGAGCCTTCCATCGGACTAAGGACAGTCTAATACCTTGGAGGCTCGAGAATGAACCATTCAAGCAGGGAGTGTTTGCTGACCTCCTTTCTCTCTGCCCACCCTCCTCCCCACCCCCCAAAGCCAGCAGAGTCACTTCAGCAGCTCAGGTACATCAGCTCATTAATGAACGATGTTGGAGGAGCTCGAATGCTGAGCTCAGCTTGCGGCACTGGAGAGGGAGACACGGATCCAAGTAGTAGCAGCTTCTTCTCTAGTTGGGAGAAGAATCTCCAGGAAGAAACTGCCTTTTCCAAGTTGTGAAATGACTTATGAATTGAAATATCAGGAAAGCTCTTTTCTCCTAATAAGTGGGAAGGAGGCAAACAAGTTAACCATCTTGGAATAGTGTAAGTTTCTTTTGTTCGCTCATTTGAAATATCGGAATTAAAGAACAAATCCATGATTATTAGGTTGGCGATTGGGACTAGATGTAGGATTTCATTGGTAGAGGGCACTCCCAGATGAGGAACTCCTTCCAGCAATGCTGGTTGCCACCCACTCTGCCACTTCTAGTTTTGAAGAATTACTCAGAACTTAGTGAGGGTCCATGACTTGGCCAGAGTCACACAGCTATTAAAAATCTGAGTTGCATTGGAACTTACGTCTTTCTGACTCCAAGAACAGTGTGATGCCCATTACACCACACTGACTCACATGTGTGTGTGTGTGTGTGTGTGTGTGTGTGTGACCTGGGAAAAGAAAATTATTGTACAAAATAGTTCATAAAAACAAACCTCTCATTCTCTCAGAATTGGGAAGGACATACAGTGTTTGTACATCTAAAAGAAAGCGTGTTCTCTTTTGAGAACTGCCCTCCACCCAGCTCCATCACTTCACAGTTTATCTCTCCTTGGTAAGAACTAATTTCTTTTCCAAAAATGAGGTTTTTTTTTCTGTGATTGGTGATGAGGAAAAAGGACCAAACAAGGCCATCCATCCGCCAGTAAGCATTTATTAACCACCTACTATGTGCACGTTCCAGGTATACAAAATGAGGGAAAAGACAAATTCAGCCCTCAAGGAGTTTTCTATCTAATGGAGGAGACAACACACAAACTACATAGGGGATAAATAGAAAATATTTAAGCAAGGGAAGGTACTAGGATGAAGAGGAGTGGCAGGCAGCTTTCTGGGATTTTAGCAGGGAATTAAAGGAAGTAGGGAGGCAAGGATGTGGAGGGAGAGCAATCCAAGTGTGAGAGTCAACCAGAGAGAATGCCCATGGAGTCCAGCGATGGTGTGTCTTGTTCCTGGAATAGCCGGAGCCCAGGGTGAGCAGATGGAAGATATATATATATATATACATGGATAGTAAGATGTAAGAAGATGGGAAAGGTAGGAGGGGGCCAGGTGATGAAGGGCTTCCTTCGAAAGCCAAACAGAGGGTTTTGTGTTTGATTCTGGAGGTGATGGGAAGCCACTGGAGTTTATTGAGTGGGAGTGGGAGTTGGCATGATGAGACCTGCACTGTGGGAAAATGACTTTGGCAGCTTACTGGGGGATGGCCTGGAGGAGGGAGAGAGTTGCTCCACAAGCTCCAGAATGGCGGCCATGTCGCAGGAGAGAAGGGGGAGAATTCGAGAGACATCCTAGAGGGGATTAGTTCTGAAAAACGTTCCCCAAGGTTTCCTCAGGGTCAGACAGCGGCTCCATCCCTGTGCTCTTACATAAATTCCATGTTTATTCCATGGAAGAACACGAGGGAATATGGATTTAGAGCTGCCCTTTGTGAGTCCTGTGATTCATGTGTGGGGTTGGCAGAGCCTTCCTGGCTGTGACTCAGCCCATGTGGGTGTTCATATTGGAAGCCCAGCTTTTGTTCCTGGGCTCCTGGTTTTCACTTGTAAATGTCTTTCTATTGGTTGAACAACCCGGATAGGATGGAGTTCCCATTCTTTGACTGTGGGGTGTTCGGAAGGGCAGGGGCTATGTTTGCCTTTCTCTGTATCCCCAGGGCATGGGGAAGGAGGGAGAGAAGGGAGGAATCAAATGAGCATTTTTATAGCCCCTAACTACTGTGCACTAAATGCTTAGCCCTGTGCCTAGCACATAGAGTTTAATTAAAGCTTACTGACCAACTGGGTGTAATGGAATATAAATCCCACCTCTGTTGCGGACTACCTGTGGGACCTTGGACAAGTCATTTTTCCCTCCCCCTGGGACTCGGTTTCTTCCTCTGTGAAATGGATGGATTGGACTAGCTGACCTCTGAGGTTCTTTCCTCTAGATCTAGTGTTCTCAAATAATTTTTGAAAATCAGAAAGCCTGAGCCCCAGTCATGACTTTCCCTTCATTTTCTCCCATTGGTTCCACAACTTGTACCAACCTTGAATTAACCACTTGATCTTGACCTTGTCCTATCATTAACATTCAGCCCCTTGGAGGCAGTATCAGTAATGGAGGCCCCTGGGATCCCTCAAGGCACCTTCCCTCTGACCTGTGACCATCACAAGCTGGACTGGTGGTCTGGCACCCATCACCAGCCATGAGCACTCCCAGCGGGTCATGCTAGGTGAGTCTTTGGAGTCGGGCAGAAAGTCCTTGTCCAGAAATATGGGCCAGACTGGACTTGAGCCTGATGGTCATTGGGAGGCAGGAAATGACCCAGAAGGAGAGGTTTCCACCTTCTTTGGTGTCCTCGACCCCTTGGGCAGGCTGGTGAAACTGTGGTCTCCTTCTTCCAGTAAGTTTTTAAAATATACAAAATAAAATGTATCCAATCAGAAGGCAGCCAAGTCTATTGAAATACAGCCATGGGAATATTTAAAGGAAATGACAGGAAGTTCCCAAGCCCCCTGGGAAAAGGCCCAGTTTTAGAGATTTCACTAGGGGCCAGAGGGTCAGGCTGGTCTTAGTATTCATCAAAAGCCATCTTGGAGTACAGAAATAACTTATTTATAAAAAAGAGCATCACCCTCATTGAAGCACTGGGGGCCCATTAGGAGGAAGAGCCTAGAGTCTGGCCTCTGGGTCCCTTGACACCTTTTGGGGGAATGATGTGAGAAAGAAACAGGCAGGAATACACTGGGCTGGGCTGTTTCAGGGATCTGTGGAACACCGTGGATGTGGAGGAAGAGAACAAAGGATTGGGAGTCAGACGAACCAGTTCTGAGTTGTGGCTTTTCTGCTTCCTAACTGTGTGACTTGGGGCAAATGATTTAGTCTCTCAGATCTTTGGCATTCTCATCCTTAAAATGGATGGTTGTGAATGGATGTGGTACCTTATACCAGGTCTTGGGGGGACCTGACAGATCACTCCACGCTTGTGGGGTGTCTTGTGAGCCCCAGATATCCCCATTCTGTTGCTGTAGGAGGATTTAGAATAACCTTTGTTGAATGGATTATATTTAAAAGCTTGTTTCTAGAAAATTTAGTCATAAGTCATCTCTCCTCTCTCAATACAATTTCACTTGGTGATCTTATCAGCATCCTTGGATTCAATGAGCTTCTCTAGGCTGAGAATTCTTCCTCTGTTTATCCAGCCCTAACCTCTCTGCTGATGTCCTGGCTCACATCTCCTATGGATCTTAGATATCTGGAAAAATAGCATGGAGGGGGCAGCTAGGTGGCTCAGTGGATAGAGAGCCAGGCCTGGATATGGGAAGTCCTGAGTTCTAAAGTGGCATCAGACACTTCCTAGCTGTGTGACCCTGAGCAAGTCCCTTAACCTCCATTGCCTAGCCCTTACTTCTCTTCTGCCTTGAAACTGATACCTTCAGTCTTATACTAAATGCTAAGTAAGAGGGTTTTTTTAAAAGGAAGGGAAAGAGAGAAAGAGAGAGACAGACAGAGACAGAGAAAGATGGAAGGAAGGAAGGAAGGAAGGAAGGAAGGAAGGAAGGAAGGAAGGAAGGAAGGAAGGAAGGAAGGGGAAAGTTTCAGATGAATATGAATATTCCATGGACATGTTCAACTCAACATGTCTAAAACTGAATTCATTAGGTTTCCTCATGGACATCAGTATCCTTCCTGTCCCTCAAGCTTCCAGCCTTGATGATGTTTTCCACTTCTCACTTTCTCATCCCTGATATCTTGTCTGTTCCCAGGTCAGTTCTCATTTTGCCTTCACCCCATCTCTCTACTTTCTGCCCCCATGCTTAAGCACTTCTGTCCCTCCTTTTGTGTCCTCCTTCAAATCCCAGGTAAAATTCCATCTTCTAAAGGAAGCCTTTTCTGACCCTCCCCCCTTTTAATTCTGGCACCCTCTCTCTGTTGATTATCTCTAGTTTATTCTGTCCATATCTTATTTGTACAGAATTGTTTCTCCTTCATTAGACTATGAGCTCCACGAGGGCAGGATTTGTCCTTTGCCTTTCTTTGAACCCCTGGTGCTTAGTGTGATGCCTATACAGAGTAGCACTTTGATGCTTCTGACAATTGTCTTTTATTATTATTCTCACAAAAATAAAAATCCTTACCTTTCATCAACAATATGATTCTAGTGCAGAAGAGCTAGGCAGTGGGGATAAGTGACTTGCCCAGGTCACACAGCTGGGAAGTATTTGAGGTAACATTTGAACCCAGGACCTCCCATCTTTTAGCCTGGCTTTTATTCCATTGAGCCACTCAGCTGCTCCTGGTTGAGCAGAGAGTTTTTCAGGGCAATAACTATGGGGGAGACCTGGACTTCTACCTGGGACCCTAAAATTTAGAGGGTGTTTGACAATGTTTGTATTCCTTTCACAGGAAGAAAAAAAGTAAGGGAGGTAACAAGAATAATTAGTTAAAATGTGAAGACCTCAGATGGCATGCTTCTTCCCTCTGGCTCCTGGGAGAAACTTGTCCCTATACTACCCCTGCCCAGCTTCTATCCCTGGCAGCAGCCTCCTGTGGGCTCTGTTTGCCCACCTCAGGGGCTAATTTGAGCATGTGCTTTGTGTTCTTGTATAGGCCCTGGATGAATTGGCTGCCACTCTGGGGTCTAGCAGCGCCTGGAGCAGGGTCTCTTCAGCATGAGACTGGTGGTTACTATTGCTGATCTCCCCTTGAATCATTGAGAACACTGATATCTGCGGAGAGTCTATGGGGAATGGAGGAATTCTTTCTGATTTCAGGATGGTCTTTGGTGGTTTTTTCCCACAGGCATAGAGCTGGAAGGAACTTTGGGGGTCATCTCATGTCACCCCCTCATTTTCCAGGCACGCTGACTAATTTATATTCATGTTGGCCTTTAAGGTTTGCCAAGCACCTTACCCTCATGGTCTCACTAAAGCCCCTAACAGTTCTGCAAAGTAGATGCTAGAGGTATTATGGTCTGGAATTAACTAACTGGAAACTAACCTTTGCATCCTCAGGGATGACCCTTACAGTCTGACTGAGGACATTTAGAGTGGAGGTTCTCAAACTTCTGGACCCCTTGGGTAGTCAGTCTGGTGAAAACCGTGGATCCCTTCTTAGAATTATAAGATCTGATGGATAAAATAGAATCCAAAGGAAACCAGCTCTATAGAAATGCATCCAAAGATTGAAAACATTTTAAAAACCAGATTGATAGATTCTTGGGTAAGAATTCCCATCTAGAACCCAGCTCCCTACCACTAGAAGAAACTGAGGCATTTTTGTATTCCAGACCCCGAGCTAGGATACCCTGAAGAAGGAGTCATTGTAATCATTCTGTCTCAAACCTCCTCTTTAAACAGAAATGGCATTTTATGGCTGTTGTTTACTTTTGCATCACTTTCATTTCCCGGGCAAACCTTTCCCCTTCCTTAGGCAGTGAGCCATCTTTCTTAGCAAACATTGTAAAAGGGGTGGGGAAAACAGTTTAGCAAAATCACTTGTGACAGCATATGCCCTCTGTCCTCTGTAACTGTAGCCCTCCACCTTTGCAAAGATGAGGTGGGTGTTCTCAAATCTTCTCTGGAGTAAATCTTCTCAGTCATTATAATGATACAAGATTCTGTTTTGTTTGTTTTTCCCCCAATCCCCTCACTTTATTAAAAAGAGAACTAATGAGGTTCTGAAAAGTGAAATGACTTGCCCAAGATCATGCAGCTGTGAGCTACTGGCAATCCCAGCTAATAGCTGGCATGACCCCCAGGCTTTTCCATGCCTGGGTTCCCTCCTAGTATTTGGATTCAAGAGGGGAGGCTGGTTGAGGGGGCATTTGAGTTTGATTTCCTGCTCTTCTAGGGCAGTTGTTACTCCAGTGTTTTCTTAATCCTTTGCGTTAGATGTCAGGAACATTTTGTAATCTGCGTGTGAGTTAGAACACCTTTCATGTGCTGCTTTAATCTGGCAGAATTTTGTCAGAGTGATGAGTGAGGCTGGAGAACAGCCCTTTTTGGTTCCTGGTGGGAGCTCTCCATGGTGGACCCTTAAGGAGTTTCCACCCACTGATTCATCTCAGATCATAGATAGGGAGTTAGAAGGGACCTTAGAGGAGAGCTGATGTGACCCTGTTATTTACAGAAGAGGAGAATGAGACCCCAGAGATGAGGGGAGAGGTCTCAGGGGTAGTAAGTGGCCCAGCTGGGATTTGAACCGCTAGCTTCTACTCAAGCATGTTTTCCATGACACTTTGAGATTGATGGGAGCAGTTATTATGGCTGCTATTATTAGAGGAGGGAAAGATAAGGGAGCCTTTGGGAAATTAGGCAGGACTTGTAATGACCTTGAGCCTTTCCTTGAAACTGAGATTTATTCTTACAAATAACATGGCCAAGAGTCAAGGAATTTGCTGGGTACAGTGGGAAGAGCCCAGACTCTGAAGGCAGAGGTTCTGAGTTCAAATCTCACCTCTGATGCTCATTACCTGAGTGGCCTCAGACAAGTCATCTAACCTTGAGGGCCTTTCATTTTTCTCATTTCTAAAATGAGCAGGTTTGACGCATAGAAGCCCTTTTCTGTGTGGACTGGCTTTCCTCAGTGCCTGGAATTCCTGGAACCATCTGTAGTTTGGGCTAATGCCTACATTCCAGCTTTCCCATTCATGTGCACTTTTCTTTCGTGACTATGTAATGTGGACTTTAGTGACTATGAACCTTTTACAATGGAATATTGTCCAGTGGACCTTTTTCCAGTGGTGGTGCCTTCAGTACAGGTATCTGGGGGACCCACCTGGGTGAGATAGAAACTCCATTTCCCCTCTGGACAAATGAATGAGAGAAGAATTCATAGTAACAATGGCCAGCATTTATATAGTGTTTTAACATTTGCAAAACACCTAATATATGTTCAATCATATGAGCCTTACAACAACCTTGTGAGACAGGTGCTGTTATTATCCCTATTTTACAGACGAGGAAAGTGAGGCTGAATAACTAGCTGGTACGCTTTCAAGGCAGGATTTGAACTTATGTCTTCTTGACTCTTGAATCCAGTCCCCTTTCTACTGTGCCATCTTGGGAGGGAAGTGGTGAGCAGGGGAAGGATCTTTGTTCCAGAGGGTCACCATTATGGAGAGCAGAACCCCAGGACAGCCAGTCATTTTGTCCTGTCCCAAAGCAGTACTTGTTTGAAATGTGTCCCCAGGGCAAGAGATGGGAAGTGGGGGTAATGGAGAGAGGAGTCATGCATTGAAAGGCAGATGACAAAATATCTAGGGAGGGTGGATTGTTGGGAAGCACAATCTGGGGCCAGCCAGATATTGTGTGTTAGCAAAGTTCATCCACCAATCAGTCAGGACACCCCAGATTCCAAAGAGGAGGGGATTAACTCTCCCCAGGAAAGGTGGTGTTCTCTGTCTGTCTGATCTGGATGCTGTTATTCCAGGCAGGGCTATGCATCAGCGGCAGCACCTTTCTCCTATAAATTCTGCCATTCTGTTACTCTCACATTCTCCCCTTCAGGCCTTGATTCCCTGAAGAGCACTGGCCTTGGAGCCAGGAAAATTGGTTCAGACCTTGCCTCTGACACTTACTAGTTCTAGGTCCTTTGACAAAATCCTTTACTATGTACCTCAGTGTCCCTATCTGAACAATGGAGCTAATAATGCATAGACAGCCTATCTCACTGAGTTGTTGGGAGGATCGAGGGAGATAATGGGTGCCAAGCATGCTGTAACTTTTAGAGCATTTCAGTGGTCACTTAATTCAACAAACATGGATCAAACATGTGGGAGGCCCTGTATTGATGATCATCTGGCCTGTCCATTGTGTAAAGTTCTCCATTTGTGGTTGACTTGAATCCAGCTTTGGAAGTTCATTAACCTCCAGCTTTCTGTTTTTCCTGTATTGACTTTCTGTAATTCTACTTTATCTGTTTTCTCCTCATTTGTTTATCTGTAAGAAATAGGCTGTAACTAGAGAACTCCAGAAATACACGCTGATCTGGGGGGAGTCCAGAAGGCTGCTTTTGAACCTCAAGCTCTTGGACCCTGGCTCCCAGGGATGTGGAGCACCAGGAACTAGTGGGCAGAAGTCTTCCTGTTTATCCTAAAGCCTTTCACTTGGTTTTCTTCTTAGAAAGCTGGAAACAGATGCGTTGAGGCTTAAAAATGCAGATATCCCTTCACATCACAACTTTCTCCATCACAGTTTCTATATATTGTGGGCTGGCATAAGGAACTAAATGAGAATTTTGTAGAAGCTGCAGACAACATGAAAAGGCCAGCAGATGACACAGAAAATGTTTAGAAACTCAGAAAAATGCATACAATATATGCATAGTTTTGTATAATATCAACATATTTTCACTTACCATTGACCTACATATAGCCTATGACCAAATACTTAACCCAAATTTTACAGTAAGATACTGTAAATATCCCATAAAAGAAAAAGAAGAAATCCACACTTTTCTGGTATGGAGGGCCAAAATTTTACCCAGATTTTCCAGATCACCAGCCCAGCCCCCCCCAAGGTCCTGAACCCCTATCACATGGAAGGAATACCTGTAGCTGAGTCTTCTGGACTGCCTTTAGGGAAGATGCCTGACAAAACAATATATGCTCTATAAATCCAGAACATTTGTGGTTTTTGATTTGTCTCCCAAACTTCTCTGGCTGCAGTCCACTTGGTCATAAAATAGATAGATGGGACTCAGAAATACTGGGATAGACTCACTGGGGGAGGCCCTAAATCATTCTGGGAATAAAATGGTGTAGAAGAAATTATGGGGCAAAATCGAAGAGATTTAAGCCTACTTAAAATAGAAAAAAAATTATAATGTACATATTTGAGAGGCAATGAAGCATAATTCCATTCAACAAATGCTTATTAAGCACTTACAAAGTGCCGGTCAATGTGCTAGACAGTGGTGGTACCAAGACAAAAATGTACCAGTCTCAGATACTTATAGCAAGAAAGTATTTGAGACCAGATTTGAACTCTGTTCTTCCAGACCCCAGGGGCAGCATTCTATGCACTGCCTCATTGAGTTGCCTCTAGAGGAAGAGCCTTGGAACCTGGAAGACCTAAACTCATGTTCTACCTCTGACCCATCCTGGCTTTGTGGCTTTGGACACTTGCCCAGTGCTCTGGGCAACTCTAAGATGAATTCCTGTTGAGTCGAGAATCTCCTTTGGCCAATAAAATTTACACAGAGATAATTAGTCACACCAGAGGTGTCAAAACTCCCACTTGCTGCCCAAACAGATTAAAATGCAATTGGGGAATAGTTAACAAAATAAAGAAGAATGCAATATAGCATAGATAATGTTAATTTATGGTTTTTTTAAGCCATCTTTCTATCTTTGCACCACCATTCGGTGCTCTCTCTCCTTGTCTCTGCCTCATAGAATTCTTCTCTTCCTTCAAAACACAACAGGAGTACCATTTTCATTGTAGTCCCTTCCCTGATCCCCTCCTCCTTAAGTCAGGGCCCTCCTTCCTTAATTACCATATTTATTGCAGATACCTTTTGCTGTATATCTTGATAGGTCTGCATGACATGACAGAGGGGGAGC
This sequence comes from Monodelphis domestica, assembly GCF_027887165.1. Taxonomy (NCBI): domain Eukaryota; kingdom Metazoa; phylum Chordata; class Mammalia; order Didelphimorphia; family Didelphidae; genus Monodelphis; species Monodelphis domestica. Next base: position 313,953,009 of record NC_077231.1, read on the forward strand.
TCCTTAAAGTCAGAGGTTTCTTTCATTTATTTTTGACTGTCTCTCCAGGGGTTGGTGCATAGTAGACACAAATATAAATGCTTGGGGATTGCTAGACACTCCAGTCCTCGTACACTTATTGCCAGAAGTGTAAGCAGCCTTTTCCTTGTCCATGTAGAGTTTGGTAGAACAGAGATTTCTAAGTCACATTGAATCTTTTTCCTTCATTCCATCATCATTTGCCTTTCTGATATTCGAGGTCTTGTCCTTCAGAGCCCTTTGCTGGAGTCTGTTTGGAGCATCTTATTGGCTACATTATGGAGACTTTTATCCACCTTGGCCAGAATGGACAAGTTTCTGAGGAATTAGGAAACTAAATTGAGGGTTCTGGGAAGATGGCTCACTTCTGCTTTCTCTGCTCATTCTGAACTCTTCCATTCTATTCAATAAGCATGCCTTAAGCCCCTACTGTATGCCAAGCACTATGCTAGGCCAGAACAAAAGGTGTAGACTCTCTTGGGAGCTACCTGGTTTATGCACAACTCTGCCTTGGATATTTTTTTAAGCCATCATGTGCATAATTTCAAATCACAACAAAATTAAAGAAGTTTAGGTTTACAACTATTTACACCTCAGAAATGAATTTCTCTGTACAATCTGTCCATAACAGCTTCGGAGTTTTTCCTTCTGTGTGCCCTTCTGTTGGGCTCACTCATTCATATCTGGATTTGTGTATACATTTTTCATTTTCTACATTCACAGTCAGTGTGCGTGGCTCTTCTGGCTTGGCATTCTTCAACTTGCATTGCTTTACCCTAAGTTTTTCCATGTTTCTTTCTATTTCCCCATTTATCATTTTAAATGGCGCTCAAGTCTTTCATTATGTTGATGTACCATAGTTTATGCAGCCATTAACCAACTGTTGGATATTTTGGTTGTTTCCAGTTCTCCACAATTACAAAGATTGCTGCTCGATTCCTGTTTGAAAAGTTCTCTTTTTTTTTCCTTTATGATGACACTCTTAGGGTGTATGACCCACAATGGTACTGTGCGCCAAGGATTTTTCAATTCACAGAAGTCAGGATTCTGCCATGTTCCATCATCTGCTGTTCTCCACAGCCTTTAGGCTTCTGTTCTTTATTTCCAGCAGCTAATGACGCCAATCTACTTTTCTGCCCATGTCGACTCCATTTCCAGAACAGTGATGGTTCCTAAAGATGGTTATGTGGACTCCTTTGGATGGGGAAGGTCCCAGATCTGTGCTTTCTGCTGCTCTGCAAGCAGCTGGGCACATCTCCTCACATCTTCAAGCATCTTCAGTATTTCTCACTCACCTTCTCACAGGGAAGTTTCATTAAATGAAAGGTCACCTGAAGAGAAACTTCGGTGATGATGTAGGTGTCTATGGAAACCAACCTCTTATTTCATTTCATTCATGGGCTCCTGAAATAGTAAAAACAAGTAATTTGGAAGATTCTCTGAAATACTGTGTCGGTGTGAGAGAGTGTGAGTATGGAAGATTCATTCTCTTCAACCATTTCACTGAAATGATGCCCAAAACTTTCCATTCCTTCAGTGCTCTGGAAAAGTGGATGATACTGTCAGTGTTGGTCCTACTTCCACTGTCGGCTTCTTAATTCTTTCACGTCCCAATCGATCGTCCTAGTATTTCTTTGGCTGAAAAATTCTTTACCTTGTGAATGGAGATGGGCTTCTCTCAACTCTGCCAGGCTAATCTTTGGAAAGTAGATATTTGCTTTTCACTACTTGGCCCATGTTGGAAGCCTTGGTGGGACCTAATACAGCTTGTGATTCCTGGGAACAATCTTCAAGAACTAAGGTCACTTCCACACCTTAATGGAATATCTGATTTGCATCTGGGTAGGATGTTAAAGGAAGACCTTTAGGGGGCATCCAGGTGACTCAGTAGATAGAGAGCTGGACTGGAAACTGAGAGATCTGGATTCAAATGTGACCACATACACTTCCAAGTCATATGACCCTGGGCAAGTCACTTAACCCCCATTGCCTCCCCCTTACCGCTCTTCTGCCTTGGAACTAATACATGGTATTGATTCTAAGACAGAAGGTGAGGGTTTTGGAAGAAGAGAAGTAAAAAAGACTTTCCATTAAGCAAAGATGGTTCTTGGTCAGGCATTTGACTAGTCAGGTAACTTTGGTTATCTATTCAAAGAGAGTTGCATTCACTTAGGCATCAATATGATAGTATATTGAGTATATTCTGCTACTTGGGGGAAGGCAATCCTTCTAGCTTCTAGCCTTCAAACTTTTGGGATGTATATAATTAGACCACTGAGTTCAGGGCCTTTTTGAAACAGGTACCATATTGGATAGCTATTATTAGCTATCCAAACTTTGAATCTCAGGGTTGGACAGGATCTTGGATACCATATGGTCCAACCCATACTAGAGCAGGAAGCCCCACTCTAATATCCCTAACAAAAGGGTTATGGAAGATATCCAAGGAGATGGAACCCAGCTCCCTCTTGAGATAGCTCATGACATCTGAGGACTTGAACTCTAATTCTTAGGAATTTTTTACTGACATTAGGCCCTAAATCAGGACATTTTTTCAGATCTGACTCTTTGTAACTTCCTATGAAGCCAGACACAGAAGTGTAATCTATCCTCTTGCCAACCCTTCAAATATCTAAAAACAGATATGATCTCTCTAACCCACTTCTCTCTCTCTCTCTCTCTCTCTCTCTCTCTCTCTCTCTCTCTCTCTCTCTCTCTCTCTCTCTCTCTCTCTCTCTCTCTCTCTCTTTCTCTCCCCTCTCTCCCCTTGCTACCTCTCACCCACCCACCAATACCCCTTTTCTTCTCCAGGCTTAACATCCCAGAACATCAAAATAATCTTTCCTAAGGGGATTTAGAATAATACCATGAATCTTGGTTGGCATACTAGACACATTTCAAAGGCCTTCTAACAGGCAATATATAGAATGGCCTTTCTTGCTATTGTCTGACCAGGACAAAGCCCAGCAGGACCATCATCTTCCAAGTCCTGGACATCATGTTCTTTTAATTCAACCTAAGATTGAGATTTCTTTTTGGGCTTTTTATGTCCCATTGTTGACTTGTCTTGGTTGTGCCATCCTCTGAGGCTCTGTGGGTTTCACATTTGTACTTGTAAAACTGATTTTTAAAAATCCAAGTTGAAGTCTTTATATTTATTCCTGTTAAATTTCATCTTCTTTGATTTGGCCCATCTCTGCCCTTTGGGCCCCATCTCTGTCATCGAGTGCGTGAGCTATCTCTTCCAGCTTTGCACCAGCTGCAGATTGGATATGCCCACCATCTGTGCCTTTATCCCAGGTCCTGATAAAAATGTGGCACAGTAGAGAGCCAAACACAGCACCCAGGGATATTTCTCTGCCATCTCCTTCCAAACTGACAGTAACCCATCAATTAATGCTTTTTGAGTACAACCCTAAACCCTTCCTAGAATGCTTTGGCATTCAGATATGCTGTCATAAACACTACTGTCAAGGTGTCGGTGTTTTGGGGTATTAGCAGATGTTATAACTCCTTGGGACACCAAACCTCCAAGGTTCAGGCTCTTACCACCTTTCCTCTAGACTATTGAAACAGTCTCCTGATGGATCTTTATGTTTTCCCTTCTTAAATCCATCATCCTCCTAGCTGTAGAACCCATCTCTGGATATATCCTTCCTCTTCTCAAAATAGTAGTGGGTCTCTATTGCCACTAGGATAAAATTCAAACTCAGCTGTGCAGAAGAGCTCCCACTTCTTTTTACCATCTTATTTCATAATACTGCTGTTTGGCACACTCTCTATTTTGGTCAAATTGGCATTCTATTTCCTGCTTTCATGCTTGATTCAAGATGGTTCCCCATGTCCATAATGCATCCCAGACACCATTTGAGGATATAGAATCCCTAGCTTCTTTCAAAGCTGGACTCTGTTGCCTCCTTCTACATGAAGCCTTTCTTGACTTCTCCCTCGTGATGTTTTGTTTTGTTTTGTTGTAGACATTTCATTTATATCCAGGTAAAGATTGTAGCCCCTCTTCCCTTGAATGTAAGCTCTTTGAGGGCAAGGATGATTTGCCTTTTTTACTTTGTTAGCCCTATATGTAGTGCTTAAATAAAGGAATGGTGGGAGATTTCATTTTTTTTCTCTTTTTCTATTTCTGTGTAGAATATCAGTGCCCCACTCTCTCTCCTCTAAACACAGCTGTAATTTCCTTACACTTTTATATTTGCATGAAAGACCTTTTAGATGCCAGCATTTCCCTTTCATCTGCATAAAAACTGGAGAAAGGATAAAAAGTTATCTCTTCAGCAGCTGTTATTTATAAAGCTTTCCATATGGGTATGCACTTAGGGATTGAAACAAAATTACTTTTTCCTCCCTTCTCCACCTCTTTCAGAGCTTTGGTAAGTACTTGGCCATTTATCTTGGAACCAATGGTGTGTCCTCTGACAGGCCACCTTTATTTTTTAAGACTAAAAATTTAGTATCAACAATCAATATATGGCAAAAGGCTTGTTCTTCTTTTGTAGAATAGACAGGAGGGAAAACAGTCAAATTCATTTTCTTCCTGTAACAGAAGTGTTTCTTTTCAATATCAGACACTTAATTTTTTAAAAGAAGTTTATTAATTTGCTTTTTTAACATTCATTTTTTAAAATTAACGTCCAAATGCACTCTGCCTCTTGCTCCTTCTATACCCATTGAGAAGACAAAGAATATGATCCAGATTATATATATGAGAAGTGATGCAAAACATACTCCCATGTTAGCCATGATGCAAAAATAAAAGCAAGAGAAATAAAGTGAAAAAATTGTTCTTGTGTCAGCACTCAAAGTTCATCAGTTCTCCCTGTAGAAGTAGCTTGCATTGCTCATCATGCATCCTTTGGAATGATCTTAGATCATTACCTTGATCAGAGTTACTAAGTCTTTTACAGTTGAGCATTGTACAGTATTGCTGTTACTATGTATGCTGTGTTTCTGGTTCTAATCATTTCACTTTGTATCAGTTCATGTAAATTTTCCCAGATTTCTGAAACCATCTCCCTCATCATTTCTTACAGCACAATAGTGTTCTAGCACAGCCATATGGATGAGCATCCCCTCAATTTCTAAATCTTTTCTACCACAAAAGGAGTTGCTATAAATATTTCTGCACATTTAGGTCTTTTTCCTTTTTCTTTGATCTCTTTGGGACACAGACATAAGAGGGGTATTGTTGAGTCAAAGGGTATAGTTTTATAGCCCTTTGGACAAAGTTCTAAATTGTTCTCCAGAATAGTTGGATAAGTTCAACTCCACCAACAGTTCATCAGTGTACCTATTTTTTCCATATCCCCTTCAGAATTTTTTATTTTCCTTTTCTGTTATGTTAGCTAATCTGATGGATGTGAGGTGGTACCTGAGCTCTGCTATAATCTGCATTTCTCTAATTAGTAGTGATTTAGAGCATTTTTCATGTGACTATTGATTACTTTGATTTCTTTATCTGAAAATTACCTGTTCATATCTTTTGAGCATATATCAGTTGGGGAATGATTCTTATTTTTACAGATTTGACTCAGTTTCCTATAAATTTGAGAAATGAGGCCTTTTTCAGGGAAACAATATAAAATCCTGACCCCCTTCCTGCTTTCCTTCAAATCTTGGCTATATTGGTTTTGTTTGTGTGAACCCTGTTAAATTTAATGTAATCAAAATTATCCATTTTATTTCCCATAATCCTCTTGATCTCTATTTGGTCATGAATTGTTCCCTTACCCATAGATCTGACAGATAAAAATCGCCTTGCTCTCCTAAATTCTTATGATATCACACCTTATACCTAAATCATTTATTCATTTTGATCTTATCTTGGTATATGGTATGAGATGTTAGTCTATGACTAGTTTCTGCCAGAGTGCTTTCCTAGCAATTTTTGTCAAATAGTGGTTTCTTTTCTTAATGTCTTGGATCTTAAGCATTATAAAACATTAGATTATTGTGGTCATTTATTGCTGTTTATGGCATGCCAAATGTATTCCAGTGATCTCTCACTCTTTTGCTTAGCTTGTACCATATTGTTTTGATGATTATTTCATTGTAATGTAGTTTGAGATCTGATACTGCTAGACTGCCTTCCTTCATATTAAAAAAAAAATTTCCCTCAATATCCTTGATCTTTTGTTCTTTCAGAAGAATTTTGTTATTATTTTTTCTAGCTGTATAAAATAATTATTTGGTAGTGTGATGGGTATGGCCCTGAATAAGTAAATTAATTTAGATTAAATTGTCATTTTAATTATATTGACAGCTGTGGAGATGCTTTGGTGGCTGACTCTCAGGAATTTTCAACCTTGTAAACGTGGCAAAAATGACCTATGGAAGTTGGAGGCAGCTTCTAGGGAACAGAACAGAAAGAGTTTTTGTGTTTGTTTGGTTTGGTATCTCAGGGCACATGGCAAGAGATGAGCCCCCAGAACTCCAAATGCCCTTAGGAACTTGAGGGTGAGACCCTCAGGACACACCTTAAAATGTAAGTCCTTAAAGTCCTTATCTTTCATCTTAGAATCAATATTGAATATTGGTTCCAAGGCAGAAGAACAGTAAGAGTATGGGGATTAAGTGACTTGTCCAGGGTCATACAACTAGGAAGTATCTAGTTCACATTTGAACTGGGGACTTCAGTCTCTAGGCTCTCAATCCCCTGAGTCACCTAGCTGCCCCCAACATGGAATCTTGATGATGTCTTTTCTTCTCTGACCTAAACATTCCCACTTCCTTCAATTGATGTTCATATGGCTAAGACTTGAGGTTGCTCACCATTCTGATCACTTACTTTGTAAGTGGGAAGACTTGATGCCTTAATTGATGACAAAAGGACAGAATGCTTTGAGAAGAGAAGACGTTTCTGTTCTGTGAAGACTGCAGCAATCCTAATTCTTACACTGTTTATATTTAAAACACCACTAATAAATGGACAATATTCAGTGCTGTGTTTGTTTAGCTTCATTTTTGAGAAGAGGAGTCCCTGGGCATCCCTAGGGCGCCATTGGCATGCTCTTTGCGCCATTGGCATGCTCTTTGCCTTTTAGCCCCATTCTAAAGTCAAGGAGGAACAGCCAAGCTGAGAGACTTGGTCTTTGGCTCTGGAGACAAAAAGGAGTAAGGACTGAAAGGACTGATCGTTTGCCACCTGTCGGAAACTCCTGGGGTCAAGAGTGAGGCTGGACCTTGCCGGTGTCATTCAACCTACTTCCTGGTCATCATTCCATTTAGAATGCTTCCCCTGCTTGACAGTTCTGCAGATCTTGCTTCTCCAGCTCTGCTGCAGACTTTTCCCCATTTTCTCTCATCCACACCTTCCCCATATGCTTGTGCAGTTGATTTCCCCTTTCTGCTCCCCATGCTAGCTCCTTCTCCTCTGATATTACCTCCATTGACTCTGTCTATATCTTGGGTGTCCATAGTTAACCATAGGCTGTCTCCTCCATTAGACATCTCCCTCCTCGAAGAGAGAAACCATGCGATTGCCTTTCTTTGTATACACAGTCCTTAGCACAGAGCCTGGTACATAGGAAATGAATAATAGATGCTTGTTGACTGACTGGCAGCCAAATCTAAGGCTTTATATTTGGGTTTAGTAAATTTCTAGATTCAGTTGTAGCCAGTCAAAATCAATTTGGAGTCAAGTTGCATTTTATTGTATGGTTTGACCAGCTTCCTCCCGTAGCCCTTGGCCTTGAGTATTCCTCTTGGTGTAAAATCCTCAGCACTGGAGGAAAGTACCTGCTAAGGCAGGTTTGGATTTGTCCAATTGGCTTTCTCACAGATTCTTCCAAAGAAATGTCTACCCTCTGGTTTTTCTTTTTTTAAAAGGATTTTTAGAATTTTAATTTTTTAAAATTTATTTTATTTATTTAATTTACAAATTAATTTAATTAAAAATTTAGAATTTTATTTTTTTTTGTTTTTTTTTAATTTTATAGTATTTTATTTGATCATTTCCATGCATTTTTCATTAAAGACAAAGATCATTTTCTTTTCCTCCCTCCCCCCCCCCCCCGTGGCCGACGCGTGATTCCACTGGTATCATATGTGTTCTTGACTTGAACCCATTGCCATGTTGTTAGTATTTGCATCAGAGTGTTCGCTCAGAGTCTTTCCTCTGTCATGTCCCCTCAGCCATTGTAGTCAGGCAGTTGCTTTTCCTCGGTGTTTCTACTCCCTCAGTTTGTCCTCTGCTTTTGGATAGTGTTTTTTTCTCCTTGATCCCTGCAGATTGTGCAGGGACATTACACCGCCACTAATGGAGAAGTCCATTATGTTCGATTATACCACAGTGTGTTTGTCTCTGTGTACAATGTTCTCCTGGTTCTGCTCCTCTCGCTCTGCATCACTTCCTGGAGGTTGTTCCAGTCTCCATGGAATTCCTCCACTTTATTATTCCTTTTTGCACAATAGTATTCCATCACCAACATATACCACAGTTTGTTCAGCCATTCCCCAATTGAAGGGCATCCCCTCGTTTTCCAATTTTTGGCCACCACAAAGAGCACAGCTATGAATATTCATGTACAAGTCTTTTTCCCCATTATCTCTTTGGGGTACAAACCCAGCAGTGCTATGGCTGGATCAAAGGGTAGACATTCTTTTATCGCCCTTTGTGCATAGTTCCAAATTGCCCTCCAGAATGGCTGGATCAGTTCACAACTCCACCAGCAATGAATTAATGTCCCTACTTGGCCACATCCCCTCCAGCATTCATTACTTTCCATAACTGTCATGTTAGCCAATCTGCTAGGTGTGAGGTGATACCTCAGAGTTGTTTTGATTTGCATCTCTCTGATTATAAGAGATGTAGAACACTTCTTCATGTGCTTGTTAATAGTTTTGATTTCTTTATCTGAGAACTGCCTATCCATGTCCCTTGCCCATTTATCAATTGGGGAATGGCTTGATTTTTTGTACAATTGATTTAGCTCTTTATAAATTTGGGTAATTAAACCTTTGTCAGAGGTTTTTATGAAGATTTTTTCCCAATTTGTTGTTTTCCTTCTGATTTTAGTTACATTGGTTTTGTTTGTACAAAAGCCTTTTAATTTGATGTAGTCGAAATTATTTATTTTACATTTTGTGATTCTCTCTATATCTTGCTTGGTTTTAGTCTTTCCCCTCCCAAAGGTCTGACATGTATACTATTCTGTGTTTACCCAATTTACTTATGGTTTCCTTCTTTATGTTTAAGTCTTTCACCCATTTTGAATTTATCTTGGTGTAGGGTGTGAGGTGTTGATCAATTCCTAATCTCTCCCACACTGTCTTCCAATTTTCCCAACAGTTCTTATCAAATAGTGAATTTTTATCCCAAGACCTGGGATCTTTGGGTTTATCGTATACTATCTGGCTGAGGTCGCTTTCCCCCAGTCTATTCCACTGATACTCCTTTCTGTCTCTTAGCCAGTACCAAATTGTTTTGATGACTGCTGCTTTGTAATATAGTTTGAGGTCTGGGACTGCAAGGCCCCCCTCATTAGTGTTTTTTTTTTCATTATTTCCCTGGATATCCTTGATCTTTTGTTATTCCGAATGAACTTTGTTATGTTTTTTTCTAAATCAGTGAAGAAGTATTTTGGTAGTTCAATGGGTATGGCACTAAATAGATAAATAAGTTTGGGCAGGATGGTCATTTTTATTATATTGGCTCATCCTACCCATGAGCAGTTAATGTTTTTCCAATTGCTCAAGTCTAGTTTTAGTTGTGTGGCGAGTGTTTTGTAGTTGTGTTCATATAGTTCCTGTGTTTGTCTTGGGAGGTAGATTCCTAGGTATTTTATTTTGTCTAAGGTGATTTTGAATGGGATTTCTCTTTCTAGTTCTTGCTGCTGAGCTGTGTTGGAGATATATAGAAAAGCTGATGATTTATGTGGGTTTATTTTGTATCCTGCAACTTTGCTAAAGTTGTTGATTATTTCAATTAGCTTTTTGGTTGAATCTCTAGGATTCTTTAAGAAAAATTTAGAATTTTAAAGAATTTTTAAAGAATCTATAGGTGAGCCTGGGAAACCTGTGGGGCTTTCCCTAGTCTTGCCTGGAAGAACGGTCTGTTGATTTGCTTGAAGTAAAAGCCTTTAAGTAGAAAAGGTGCTGCAATGAGTGGTCCTCCCAGTGCATTGCCTTCAGTCATTCATGTTTTTATTCCAAAGTTTGATGGAAGGATCCACCCTTGCCTGGAGTGTTGGGACCTGAGGAGAGACTCTTGTTGGCTAATTGATAAAGATTCTGGGCTTGAAGGGGGATTAGGGATGAGCATGTTCCAGGATGAACTGGTCCTACCAAGTGTCTGAATATGGCTGCCTCTCACCTTGCTTCAGGTCCATCCATTCACTTCCTTCTCCAGGTCTAATTGCTACTGTTGACTTTCTCTGTAATGAAGCTGGGGGATCCCTCCAGTGGTCCAACCCCCCTGAGATCTCATCTTTGGAGTCTCTTCTGTGTCTTCCTTTCAATTCCCTCAAGCAGTCCTAAATGGGCTGGGTATTTCCTCTCAAGCTCTTGATGTTGGGTGGACACCAGGGAAACACACAGCCTGCCCATTGGCCAGCCACATCTTGCCATAAGATCAGCTCACCATATTTTGCTTAGTGTATTTGCCTATGCCAGAGATTCTTAAACACTTTTGGTCTCAGAGCTCCATTCAACTCATGAAAATCCTCGAGAACTCCCAGAGAGCCTTTGTTTGTGTCGGTCACATCTATCAGCATCTGATACGTTAGAAATTAAAATATCTGAATGTCGTTAGGAAAATATTTTTGACCTCACAACCCCTGAAAGGGTCTTGGAGAGCCCCAAGGATCACCAGACCACACTTTCAGACCCATTGAGGTGTATGCCAACGAGGTCTTTAGTTCATTCTTTCTCCTTTATCTCTGGAAAAAGTGCATCTGGGCAAAAAAAAAAAAGGATTAGAAAGTGACATTTCCTGGTTTCTTTTTGTTGTTAAAATGTATATATTTGTGATTCCACCAGTGTAAAACTCTCCATAATATTTTGCTGCCTCTCTTTAAGATGACCACTACCAGTAATAAGACTATTTTCTGATAAGGGGGCTTAAGACCCAGAGATTTGTGACTTGACAATAAATGCTAGAGGTGGAAGATTTGAGCTCCAGTCTTCCTGACTCCCAAGATGAGGCTTATAATCACTCTACTACATCATTTTCAGTGTTAATTTATGCAAAAAAGTATGTGTACAAATGGAATGGGCCATCTCCTGAGGTTCCTTCTAACTGTGGCTACAGAGAGCAGAGGTTTCAGTGTGTTTACAAGTTTCAACTCTATTTTTTTTAAACCCTTACTTTCTGTCTTGGAATCAATACTGTGTATTGGTTCCTAGGAAGAAGAGTGTTAAGGACTAGGCAATGGGGGTTAAGTGACTTGCCCAGGGTCACATAGCTGGGAAGTGTCAGGTCAAATTTGAACCCAGGACCTCCCACCTCTAGGCCTGACTCTCAGTCCACTGAGCTACCCAACTGCCCCCCCCAAGTTTCAACTTTTGGAACTCAAATGGCCTAATATATTAATTTTGTATTGATTTATCAGTATACACATTGATAGAAGCACCTGCCTCATTTTGGGGTTTGTGCCCCCAGCACCCAGCATTGTGCCTGCCACACAGTAGGTGTTTGATAAATGCTTGTGGAAAGGACTAAATTTTGCTGTCTGTATGCACCCTGTTTGGATGCCTGGTTTTGAATTCCCAGCCTTTTGGACAATTTGGCTGAACTGCTGCATGTATTTTGAAAGGGCTCCAGAATTGTTGAGTCTCTGTGGAGCAGTGGGCTGGCTAGTGGTGGTCATTCTGCCCCAGAGGTAACTTGGGAAATGCCCAGATGGAATTATTCTTAGATTTCTATGGATAAGACAATGGTGGTCACAGCCATTCCCCATTTTGGTTTATGGACATGGAGTGAAGGACTCTCTGGAGGACAGAAGTTGTTTTTCTCTCCTACTTGTATATTATTGGACCAGTGTTGTTGTGGCTAAATCATTAGGGTGAAGCTTTTAATAGCATCGATGATTTACCCATGATGCTCAGGCTTAGAGTCCTTCCACTACAGACATTCTGTGGGGCATTTTTGGAGCTAAACTGCTGATGAATGGGAGGGATTTCTTTTTTCCTTCCCTCCCTCCCTTCCTTCCTTCCTCCCTTCCTCCCTTCCTCCCTTCCTCCCTCCCTCCCTCCCTTCCTCCCTTCCTCCCTTCCTTCCTTCCTTCCTTCCTTCCTTCCTTCCTTCCTTCCTTCCTTCCTTCCTTCCTTCCTTCCTTCCTTCCTTCCTTCCTTCCTTCCTTCCTTCCTTCCTTCCTTCCTTCCTTCCTTCCTCCCTCCCTCCCTCCCTCCCTCCCTCCCTCCCTCTCTTCCTTCCTTCCTTCCTTTTTCATTTGGAGGAATAATGATTGTCCTTCCTGCAAGTGTCCAGTGAAGTCTGCACTTGTATCTCCAGGGAAATTGCTTGCAGTTTGTGGCAGATTTCACTTTTCAGGGTTTTCTTTTTTGGATTGTTTGGCTTCAAGGGGCAAACTGGCTCCTGGGAGCATAGGGTCATCGTGGGAAAGTGAGCAGGGGCCTTTGTGGTTCCCTTATTTTACAAATGAGGAAACTGAGGCTGAGTGGTAACATTTCTCCATTCATTCTAGGAGCCTTAAAACAAATCAAGCTGCAAAGCCAACGGTAAAACAAAAAGGAACTCTGAGGCTCAGAGCAGAGTCCAGACTTGGTCACCCCCCTCCTCCTCCAGCATCCACATTAATTCTAAAAGTGGAAAAATGGAGCTAGAAAGCAGGTGAAGATGGGGACAATTGCGAGGCTTTGCCAGCCAGGGGTCCAGCCGAGGGAAGCGGCGCCTGGCGGCTCCCTCACTCTTGACCCTGGGGGCCTTCTCTGGCCTGTTTGCCCCCCGGGCGCTGAGCAGCCGTCTGACCCTGGCTGAGGACAGCTTCAGACTCCCTCGGGTCAGGAGTTCCTGGCAGGCCTGGGCACGCAGGTGTGGCGAGAGAGGCAGGAAGCCCTTCAGAGCTGGGAATTTGGGGGGTGGCGAAGGGTCCGGGGCCGTGCGTGTGCCCTGCCGAGGCCCAAGCCCAAGGCTGGGGTGTGGGTGCGTGCAGGGGCCATCCCGGGAGGCGAGAGCCGGAGGGAAGGTCGGCGCAGCCCTCCAGGCGAGTGTCGGGAGCTCTCGGGGAGCAGAAGTTCCTGAGGAACAGGTTTGGCTGATTGGCTGCGGCTCGCGCAGTCTGGGATGGAGCTTGCGGGAGGAGCCACGACGCCTGGCACCAGCCCCGGGCACACAGGGCTGGCCGAGCGCTCACCTCCGCTGTGCTGGCAGGCTGCAGGCCGGAAGCGCCCGAGGAGCGTCTCCACGGTGGGAGGCCGAAGAGGCCGAAGAGGCCGAGGCCACGTCTCTTTGGCCGCTCTCGGGGGTCTCTGCTCTTGGCTGGCCTCCTCCGTTGGCCACAGCAGGGTAGAGGAGAGCTCTCGGCCCTCTCCCCGCCCGGGCCTGTCTTTGCCTCTCTGTGCATTGCTTTGGAGAGGGAGATTCATCAGGAGGCCGACTGGGCGAGGGCAGGAGGTCAGGAGAGCCAGCCTGAGGCTGAGGGTTCTGGGAGGCCCAGAGCGGACCCGGCTTTGAGGCCCGATTCCTCGGGAGCAAGGAGGGACCCTCCAGAACCAGGGTGAGCCAGGACGCATCAGCCTTGGCTGGGCAGACCCTCAGCCTAGATGCCCCGTCAGGAAGTGAAGGGACAAGACGGCCCGGGGAGGAGAGCAAAGAGACTTTGGGGGCCGCCGGGAGGGCCAAGTCTCCCCCATCGAGGCCGCAGGGACGCCCCGAGCCCCTCCTGGAGGCTGGGAAGTAATGAAGGCAGAAGCCGGACATCCATCCCCGAAGATGCTCGGGTCTGCCGGACGGACGTCCTGGACGCCTCCTGTGCCAGCCTGGGCTGGACTCCGGCCCTCACGGAGCTGCCTCCCCGCCAGACCAGTCGTTGTGCACCCCGATGGGGTAAAACACAGGCAGAGCCCCCGGCTCCCTCCCTCGGGCCCGGCTGGGAGGGCTGCTTTACAGCCCAATGGGCAGCCTATGACGAGGGCAGGAGCTGGGGGTCCCCAGCCCTTGGGCCGTGCTGTAGTGAGCCCCCCATTCCTGGGAGTGTGCAAGTCTGTCTGGGACGGAGGATTCAGTCTGCTTAGAGGTGTCAGGCTTGAGGAGCGTCCTGGGCCCGCTTTTCCCCCCATGAGGGTCACTGGCACGGCCTGGGCCCTCGGACCCAAAGGCAGGGCTTTCTCTGCTTTATTGTGTCGTTATTTATGTCATTAAATGTTTCTATTCGAGTTAGGTTCAGGGAGTCCTGGGTCTCACACTGGGGGTTGGGGGGTCTCACACTCAGGGTGGGGGGTCTCACACTCAGGGTTGGGGGTCTCACACTCAGGGTCGGGGGTCTCCCACTGGGGATCTGGGGGGTCTCACACTGGGGATCTGGGAGTCTCATACTGGGGATCTGGGAGTCTCATAATGGGGATCTGGGGGGTCTCACACTGGGGGTTGGGGGGTCTCATGTTGGGAGCTTGGGGGTCTCACACTCAGGGTGGGGGGTCTCACACTCAGGGTTGGGGGTCTCACACTGGGGATCTGGGGGGTCTCACACTCAGGGTGGGGGGTCTCACACTCAGGGTGGGGGGTCTCACACTCAGGGTTGGGGGTCTCACACTGGGGATCTGGGGGGTCTCACACTGGGGATCTGGGAGTCTCATAATGGGGATCTGGGGGGTCTCACACTGGGGGTTGGGGGGTCTCATGTTGGGAGCTTGGGGGTCTCACACTCAGGGTGGGGGGTCTCACACTGGGGATCTGGGAGTCTCATACTGAGGATCTGGGGGGTCTCACGTTGGGAGCTTGGGGGTCTCACACTCAGGGTCGGGGGTCTCACACTGGGGGTCCAGGGGGTCTCACACTGGGCTGATTGATGATAGACAGGGCAGCAGTGGGGGTGGGTGATGGGGCCTGGGGAGAAGCCAAGGCTTTGGCCTCTGCTGGACATAGACATGGTAGAGGTGACCACGGGGCCCCAGGGGTCCGGGCTTTTCTCCCCAGGCTGTTCCCAGGCTCGGCCGCCCTCGGCTCAGGCTGGTCTCCCTGGGAGCCGGGCAGGGGCAGAGGCAGCAGAGGAGCGGAGCCGCCTTCCAAGCGGCCTCCTTGCTCGCCTCCTGCCTCCCTCCCAGGATCCAGGCAAGTTGCTACAAGAAGAGCCTTTTCTGGCTGGGAAGCGGGATGGAAGCCGAGGATTTCCTGACTGGCTCAAGGTCAGCCTTCCAGCCCCAGCCCGGAGGCCGCCCGCAGGGCAGGTGTTCCAGCCCGCCTGCGTCGGGAAACAAAGGCCAGAAAACAGGGCCTCCGAGCAGGTGCGGGGGAGGGGGTGCCGCTTCCGGAGAACAGGCGCCCCTTTGTTCCAGCCAGTGAGGGGCGCCCAGCTGCCAGCCTGTGGGGTGCCCGGCTGGGGGAGAGACTAAACAAAGGGAAGGAGAAGAAAGAACCCGAGTCTGATTGACAAGCGCCCTGAGCATGTCTCCGCGTTCCCGGGGAGGAGACTTGACAGGTGGCTGCGCCCTCCTCAGCCTCCGCCTCACCACCCCGGAAGTCTTCCATTTCCAGGGCGTCGGGGCCAACCTTTTGTTCCTTTGCAGGGAGAGAAACGGAGGCCTGGAGGGTTGAGGGACTTGGGGATCGCGTGGGGTAGGGATTTGAACCCGGGTCCGTGTGACTCCCAGGGCAGCGTAGAGAGAGAAGGGAGCCTGGGAGTTGGGGACCTGTCCGAGGGCTGAGCTCGCTCCAGCACGGCCCCTCCTCCTGGGGAGCCGCTCTCAGTCCCGGGGCTCTCCTGACTCCCCCCACAGCACTCGGCGCCCTCTTCAGTATGTCCATTGTCTCAGGGGGTAGCTGAGGAGAAACGCCCCTGCCGGGGGACCATCGAAGGCTTCCCCCTTTGGAGGGCCCCCCGTGCGGGTTGGACCACGGCAGAGTGGAGACGTCCCCCGGGGCATTGCTACCCGCAGAGAGGCGGAAGTGATGGGGCAGGAGGGTCGCTTGGCATGGCTGCCCCAGCAAGAGGGGAGAAGGGACCGGCAGCCTTCCTCCCACTCCTCCTCCCTCCCTCCCTTCTCCGTTCTCAGACTCTCAGCCTTGGAGGGACCCGCCAAAGCCATCCTGCCCACCCAGAAGCCCGTCCTGGGCACCTCCCTGAGAAGCGCATTGAAAGGAAGGGAGCTGGGAGGCAGCTGGGGGAGTCCCGGGGTGACACACGGGCTTCCGGCTGCAGGAGAGGCCAAGGGGAAGGACCCTGGAGGGAGAGGACAGGGAGAAACCAAAGAATACTGAGCCTGGGCCACAGGTGACTCCTGGGGGAGAGCCGCCTTCCCAGAAGACCTGGGGATTGGGACCAGCCTGACTCACTAACCTCGGAATCCCTTCCAAGACCCAGGAGACCCCTGCACTCAGTTTCTCCATCTCCAGCTTCATCAAATATTGATTAAGTACCTACTGTGGGCCAGGCTCTGTGCTAAGAGGCAAAAGGCAATCTGTGCCCTTAAGAAGCTCACAATCTAATGGGAGATACAGTGAGCATAGAGCAGCAATATACAGGA
This sequence comes from Monodelphis domestica, assembly GCF_027887165.1. Taxonomy (NCBI): domain Eukaryota; kingdom Metazoa; phylum Chordata; class Mammalia; order Didelphimorphia; family Didelphidae; genus Monodelphis; species Monodelphis domestica. Next base: position 313,969,680 of record NC_077231.1, read on the forward strand.
TGGAGAAGAAATAAGAGGGGGGGGGGGGGAGAGAAAGAGAGAGAGAGAGAGAGGGAGACAGAGACAGAGACAGAGAGAGAGAGAGACAGAGAGACAGAGAGAGAGACAGAGAGAGAGAGACAGACAGACAGACAGACAGAAAGGGAGAGAGACAGAAAGACAGAGAGAGGGGGGAAACAGAGAGAGAGAGGGAGAGAGACAGAGAGAGAACCTTAGAATTAAGAAGGCTTGGAAAGGCTTGCTGTAGAAGGGGGGATTTTAGTTGAGATTGGCTCAAGAGCAGGGGGAGGTCAGTGATAGGAGCCCAGGAGGGAGAGTGTTCAAGGCATGGGTGAAACAGAGAGAATGCTGGGAGCTAAGAGATGGAGTTTCTTGTTGGTAGAACAACCAAAAGGCCAGAATCACAGGACTGAAGAGTGCATGGTAGAGTAGGGAGTTAGGTGTGAGAAGTCTGGGAAGGTGGGACAGGGCACCTCATGAAGGGCTTTGAAGGACAAGCAGCATTTTGTATTTCATCCTGGAGACAATAGGGAGACACGAGTTTCTTGATAGGGGAGTGATACAACTGGACTTATATTTCAAGAAAATTACTTTAATGGTTGAATGTGGGATAGATTGGAGTGGGGAGAGACCTGAGGCAGACAGACCCACCAGAAGTTTTTACAGTTGTTCAGACATGGGATTATGAAGGCCTCCACCAAGGTGGGAGCAATCAGAGGAGAAAAGGTGGTGTTTTCAGAAGATGTTGCGAAGGTTACAGCAACAGGTCTCCAATTACTTGGATATGGGGAGAGTGTGTATATCAGGATGACTGCTAGGTTGGGAGCCTGAAGGACTGGCAGGTGGGTGTGTCCTCTACAGTAATAAGGAATGTAGGATGCAGAGAGGACTTAGAGGAAAAATAAACTCCATTTTGCACATATTGAGTTTCAGACGTCTACTGGACATTCAATTCAAGATGTTTGAAAGGCAGTTGGAAACACAAGATTGGAGGCAGTTTAGAGACTAGGGCAGGAAAGGTAGATTTGAGAATCATTAGCATAGAGATTGTAATTAAATCCATGGGAGCTGATGAGAACACCAAGTGAAGTACTATAGAAGGAAAAGAGGAGAACACTGTGGGAAATCAATGGCTAGAAGGTGTGATCTGGAGGATGGGTTGGGAAGGTAGAAAGAGAGCCAGTAAAGAGAGAAGTGCCCTAAAAATCCAGGGAGAAGATAGTATCAAGGAGGAGAGAGTGATCATTGATGTCCAACACTGCAAAGAGGTCAATGAGAATGAGGATGGAAAAAAGAGCATAAATTGTTGATACTCCCATCCTCTAAAGTGACATTGTCACCTCACTTTGTTGGGCCTCAGTTTCCTCATTTTCAAAATGAAGAAATTGAACTAATTGATCTTGGAGGGTCCTCCTAGCTCTAGATTTAGGATTCTCTGAAATTTTGATCCTTTGAGTAACTTTGAACAAATTACTTCAGTTCCAGGATCAGTGTTTTCTCAGCCAAAAAGACAAGGAATGGACTTGGTGGCCTCTGGGGTCCCTGCCATCTCCAATCAATGATCCCCAAAAATCTCCAAAGAGATCTCTCTTCTGGTTTGGTCCCATCTCTGACTCCTCTGGGAAAGAGAGACCAATGGCTTTGCCTTGATGTGGTGTTCTCAAGAAATCTTCTTCTTCATTTTTGTCAATTGAAGGAGAAAACAGCAAAGACTTTTGCCAAGTCTTCCTATGAGGCTGGCTCCGGGGAAACCCAGGGATGTGGGTATGAGTCCAATACCTGTGAAACTGACTTCCATGACTCAGTTTTACTGTTGAAATGTTCATTGGAGTGAATATGGGTCCTGGAGTGTTGGTAAGGTCCCATAGGGTAAGAGCTGGGTGGACAACATTGAAGTTATAGATCGTGGGTAGAGGGAGGGAAGATTGAGAGGATTCCTATGGTCTGGAGGAAAGACCACTCACTGGATTTGGATTCAAGGACTTAGGTTCAAATCTTGGCTTTGCCACTTACTACCTGTGTGACCCTGGGCAAATTGTTTACCTTTTTGGGACTTTTTCATCATTTGTAAAACAAAGGCATTTGATTAGATTGTCTCAAAGTTGGTCTTTCCAACTTTCCCCTGTGACCTTCCTCTCTGGCTATGTGCAATCATCTTTCCAAACCTCTTAATTCTGATGCCTTCCCTCTGCTATTTCCTGTTTATCCTATATGTAGCTTATTTGTACATATTTGTTGATTTTGTTATTTTCTCCATTAGATTGTAAGCTCCTTGAAGGCAAGGACTGTCCTTTGTCTCTTTTGGTATCCCCAGCACTTAGCATAGTACTGGAATATAAACAATGCTTAATAACTGTTTTCTGATTGACTGACAACTGATCCTTCTGGGGAGAAGGTGATGGCAACTGGCCCAGTACCCAAGATGCCAGATCCCAGAAGAGCCCAGGTGGCCAGAGCTACCAATGAACTTTATAAAGTTCCTGCAGGGTTGAGTATATGCTTGGGATGGTGACACTGTTAGAAATTCAAGCCACTTGTAAGCAAATTAAGCCATTCTCCTCCTCTTGTCTTCTCCTAGTAATCTTGGCTTATTTAACTTCATTTGATGCAGTTGATATAACATTTGTTTGAGTTGTAGAGGGCACACACCTAAATAAATCACTGCTTAGCCATTCCCTAGTGAGCAATTTGCCATGAACAGGCTGAACCTCATGACTCATTTTTAAATATTTGTATAAATGGATATATTAGGAGTACTGTCTTTGGTTCAAATTCTGGGTTCAAATTCTACCTCTTGTACCTTCTCTTTATCAATCTTTGGAGGAATCATATAACTTTTTAAATGGCCTTGGTTTCCTCAGTTGGTGGGACTGGATTAAATGACTTCTAAATTCCCTTCAGACAGTCAGGGTGAATTTTCCTCCCCCCCCCAGTTACTTTATTACCACTTTTTGCTGGTTTTCATTTTCAAACAAAAGAAAGGAAAAGGTTTTATTGCCACTTCTGTGTTGCTTACTATTTGTGTTCCTGTTTGCATGCTGTGCTGTAGTTATAATAAGTGGCTAGTTCCCTTCTAGGCGTTAGGTTTTCTCTTCATATATTTCCTTTATTTTCTTCATATTTCCAATATTTGTCATTTCTAATAACATAATACGATCTATTATATTCCAATATCATTCTATTCAGCCCTTTCTCCCAATCATTGCATTTGCCATGTCCAATTATTTTGTCATTACAAACAAAACTTCCATGAATTTTTCATACATGCATAGCTTTTTACCCTCTCAATAATGCTCTTGGGGTGTAATCCAAGTAATGGGATCCCTGGATCAATGAGCATGAACAACTATAGCTTTTAATGTATATTTCCATCTTATTTTATAAAAAAAAATTCACAGCTGCTCTAGCAATATATTATATAGGCCTATTTCTCCATGTTCCTATTAGCATTTAATTTAATCAATTTAACTTATCTGGTTCTCAGTTCACATACATTACCAGGGCCATACTTAGTTATATTGGTTCTTAGGCAGCAGACACAATTTAATGCCAGTATCATACTCTTTCCAAAACCAAGTCTTTTCAGTTTGTTCATACCCAGTGGAACTTTGTTCCCATGCCAGAATCCCTAGGAATGCAGGATTACCTCCATACTATGATGAGTGTGAAAGTAAGCCTTGAAGAATATTTATACTCTCTAAACCAAATACTATGTTTGAATCATGTGTGTGCTTGGGCTTAAATCTATTGCTGGCCTCATACAGATGTATGGGGCTCTTCAGAGAACCATTATATTTAACTTATCTATGATTCTGTTAATTTCCTTAACTTCTTTCTTATTTATTGTTTTATGTTAGGTTTTTTCTAGTTCTAGAGAGGAAGATTAATGTCCCTCTATATTATTATTTTGTTATCTAGTTCTATCTGTAATTAATTTAGTTTTTTCTTTACAAGTCTGGGTGCTATAAAACTTGGTGCATACAATTCCAATACTGTTAATGCTTCATTATCCATAGTACCCTCTAACATAATATAGTGACCCTATTCATCCCTTCCAATTATATACAGTTTAGTCCCAGCTCTTTCAGAGAGCATGACTGCTACTCCTGCTTTTCTGGTTCTGCTGAGGTATAGTATGTTCTGCTCCAGCCCTTTACCTTCATTCTATATGTGTCTCTCATTTTCAATGTGTTTCTTATAAACAACACATTGTCAGGTCCTGGTTTTTGATTCTTTCTGCTCTTCATTTCCTTCCCCTAAGTGAATTCATACAATGTATATTCAATGTCAAAGTTAGTAACTGTACATTTCCATCTACTCCATTCCTCCCCACTGTTTGTCCTCCTCTCCCTTTCTTTCCTCTATATACTTCCTCATAATGTCCAGTCCCTCTCTAATTCATAATCTTTCCCATAAGTCCTCCCTTATCCTTTCCCCTTGCCCTCCTATTTTGAAATTGGTCAACCTTTCCAAAGGCCCCTCCCTTGTGCTCTCTTTCTTACCTTTTAATTCTTATTTTATCCGCTTTCCCAAAAATCCCTTCCTTATCACCCCAACTGTGCCCTATTATTATTCGTTCAGTCCCCCAAGTGGACTCGAGTCCTCCCTTATTCCATTCCCCTTACCTCCTATTTATGGAGTGAATTTTCCAGTGAATATGACACTGGACTTCAAAGACAAGAGAACTAAGTTTCAATTCAGGCTTTGACATTTAATAGGTGTGATAAGTCACTTTCACTTCCAACCTCTCTTTCTTCATCTGTAAAATGGGGGGAAATGTATTTCTTCAAAATCCTTCAGGGTTATTGTGAAACAGATCTCTGTAAACCTTAGAGCTCTATTGAAATAGGAGTCTTTGCCATGTACAAGAGTTTTTAATCCATAGACCCTCTAAGAGAAGGCTGGTAACCATTCATGGTTTAAAAAAATAATTATGTTTTTAAAATTCAGCCCCTTCCTCCATTTCCCACACAATAGAAGGTATCATCTGGCAAAATATATTGATTGTATCTTTTGTATTTCCATTTTCAGTTCATTTGCTAGAGGTGAACATTCACAAGTTATTCTTCAAATATTCAATCTGTAGTTATACACAATTCAACACTTTAAAAAAATTACTCTCATTCTTCTCACCTTCTTTTTGATGGAATTCAGAGAGAAATGGCCCAGGCACAAATCATCCTTCTATAATTGTTCTTCTACATGTAATATTTGACAGACTATTGCACAGGCAATTAAGGTGATGTGTTTTGCTTTGTTTTGTTTTTTGAGTCAAAAGATTTGTGTTAAAAGTTTAGTTTCTGTCTTATCAGGATTTTGGAGCTGAAAGATATTTGAGAGAATATGTAGTCCAACTCTCTCATTTTACAGATGAGGAAACTGAGCTTCAGAAAAATAAAGTGTCTTATCTAAGTCCACATAATTTATCAACAGCAGAACCAGAATTCCAACCCAGGTCCTCTGATTCTCAAAACAGCACTTTCCCAAGCACTGTAGAGTTCTTTTTTTAAAACTATATAATGATCTCTTGATTCTACTCATTTTGCTGTTCATTATCCCATGTAACTTTTTTCTAAGCCCATTCATAGTTTTAAATGGTACCATGATTTCAAGAAAACCATGGGTGGTGTTGGTGTTTTCCAACAGTGAAAGGCTATGTCTGTATTTTCTTTCCACTTGCAATTCCGAAAGAGATGCAAAATTATAGATTCCTATTTGACATGGACTGTCCTTTTGTAATCAGCGAAAGGCAGACAACTTCATGGGCGTTTATAATGCTTATGGAATCCCTCAGAACGATTTTCTAAATGCATTGTAATTGAAAGGAAGGAGAGCATAGATCTGAACTCAAATCTGAGCTCCTTCATGTGGCCCAGCTTGTTGTCTTTGAGCATCTTTATCATCTGTGCTAGTCATCAGATATAATCATATCTAGTTCATTATCGTGGGGGTACTTTAGAGAGTTTCTCTGTTCCTAAAACTGTAATCCTGTGACCATAATGAGATAATTATCACAATTTTGAAGAATTCTATGTAGAGCAGGGCTCCTTAACTGTTTTTGTGCCATAGTCCCCTTTGGCAGGCTGGTGAAGGCAATGGACTCCTTCTCGGAATCATGTTTTTGAACAATAGAAAGAAATGCTTCATTTCTATGAGATGTTACTGAAAATAAAAATGCTTCCCCCCACATCCAAGTCCATTGGCTCCCTGAAATCTCTCCATAGTCCCCAGGTTAAGATTCCTAATTTAAATAGTCTTCTAATAGAGTCAACAGGTTAGATGAAGTAAGCCCAAACCTTGATTAGTAGCAGGCTGGATATTCTCGGTGGTACAATGGATAAAGTACTTGGCCTAGAATCTGGGTTCCAATTCAGCCTCAGACACTACCTGTGTGACTCTGGGCAAGTCACTTACCTATGTTTGCCTCAGTTTCCTCATCTATTAAATGAGCTGACAAATCATTCCATTGTTTCTACCAAGAAAACCCCAAGTCGGGTCATGAAGAGTCAAACATAATTGAACCACACAAAAAGATCACCCAGGATTTTAGAGCAAGTGGATAGGAGAAAAACAAGGATTTGAAGACAGAAACAACTGGTTTAAAATATTCTGGATCATATCAAAATTTAATAGTGGATGTGGAGAAGTGTTGAGACGAGTCAATGGGCAGCTGAAAGGAGAAATTGGATTAAAAAAGATGAGAAGACAAAAGGAGAAAAGGAACATTTGAAAGAAGATACCTTGTTCCTGCTGGCTCTGATATTTAAATAGTAAATGGTGGCCATGAGGGAAGTGAGTCCTCATGTTACTGGTGTGGCTGGAGGTTAATGCTCGTTCCCTCTCCCTGTGTGACCGAGAGTATTGGCTCCAGCCTGGGTACCAGCTTCTGCAGGAGCCCTGAGACAGACAACAGACCCACCTTATTTCATTATGTCAAAGCCAGCCTTATTCTATTGCCACTGATACCTTTTGGCTCAGGGCGTATCGAAGGCTGCTATCTAGTCAGTATAGACAGATTTCACCACTTGACTTACTCACCTTACAAAACTCTGGAGATTGCCCATCAATCAGGCAACAGTGGTGAAATTTGATTGTGTCCGTGTAACACTAGTGTTGGTTCACCCAAGATGGCTCAGGTGGGGCCCAGAAAAGGAGAATTAAAAGCTGCTTGTTGTCTTCTGGGAAAGGGTTCCTACACCGTGTTCACCTCCTCTCTCCGGGCTCACTAATGTTTTCTGAAATGTGGCTTCTCGGTGGATGTTCTAGAAATGAAGGATCAATCAACAAGGATCATCGACTCATTTTTTTAGGCAGTTCTTTGATGGCTTGTTCAATTTCTTTTCAGAGTAGGCTATAGAAATGCTCATTCCCTTCTTTTCCCAAACAGAACCCAGAACCAGGAGGCAAATGAAAACTTAAGCAAAGCACAGCTAGCAGGGTTTTGGGGAATGAAAAGACTATTCTCTCTTTAAGAAATTGACATCATCAACTTTTCTACTCACAGCAGTGCACAGATCTGGGACGATCACGAAAGGCTCCAGAAAAAGAACTGTTGGAGTTGTCTTTCCCATCAGTGTATCTTTGGTCTTATGTAGGGGTTTTGGTTTTGTATGAGTGTGTTCTTACAACAATGACTGATGTGGAAGTGACCTTTGCATGACAATAAAAAAATTTAAACATTAAAAAAAGAAAGAAATGAGCATCATCATTGGACTGTTGGCCATTGGCTGATGAAGACTCTCATCAGCTTTTCTGTGTAAATACCTCTGAGATTCCCAAAGATAGGACAAAAGTTAGATGTCAAAAGGCAGCAGAGTTGGAGCAGGAAGAACACAAGAATCTTGAGACTGGAATGAAACTGAAAAGCCACCTCATCCAATTCATACGTGAACAAGAATTCCTTTTATATCACATTCAATCATTTCTACCTCCCCCCCCCCCCCCAGCTTGTAATCTTTCAAGCAGGATAAACCCATGAGCTCCTTAGGAAACCCATTCCACCTTGGATAGCTCTCATTTTTAGAGAGTTTTTCCTTATATTGAATTTAGATTCTTCTCTTTGTAATGTCCACCTTTTGTCCTTGTCCCACTGGCCCCATGCAGAATTAAGTCCAGTCCTTCTCTCACGTCTTGGGACTTATTCCCTAAGTCTCTTCTTCTCCAGACTGAACATCCCAAGTTCCTTGAACCCTTCCTTGTATGTCATGGTCTCTAAGATGACCTCTCATTTATACTCTCTATGCCTTATCTATTTTATACATGCATACATATATAGATTGTTAAAATAAATATATGTCTCTATATCCTATTACTACCCTTCTTTTAAAACCTAGAGCTTAGCATAGTGCCTGACACGTAGTAGGTGCTTAAGGCTTGTTGGGGGTATTGATGATGATGGACTCAAGACCTTTCACCCTCCAGGGCTGCTCTCCCCTCAACATTCGCCATCCCATTAAATTCTTCCTAAAAGATGTTGTCTGGAATTGAACAGAGTACTCTAGATGTGGCCTGGTCAGGGCAGAGTGCCAAGGGATTGTCACCTCCCTCAGTCTAGACCTGAGGCTGAGATGCCATTAGCCCTTGGTTGTTCTGACACAGTTATCTCACACTGTGTTATCAGGTCACTGTTTTTCAGACAACTGGATGGCCCGCCGTACCTCCCCATGACATGGTTGTGAAGCTGACTTTTTGAATCCAAGGGTAATACTGACATTTTTCCTTGGCTGAATGTGACTTCCCTCCCTAGTGTTGGCTCCATCTGTGGTATTCTTTGGGGATCTGGACTCAGTTATCCAATACGTCACTTCTTCCGCTCGGCTTTGTGTCCTTTGCAAGTGTGGTAAGCATGTCATTCATGCCTCTATACAGGGATATTTAATTAGTACAAGGATAAATGTGTGTTAAAGGAGTAACCCAGATGCTTCAAGAGATCCCTGTGGCTGGTCTAATGCTGGCAAGTGGAGGATGGGTATGAGTTCCATTTCAGTGAAGAGAAGAGAGACTCTTGGGGCTGAGATGGTACTATGTGGAGGTGGAGGAAGCAACAGCTGGGACAGAGGACTCATGAGACTAAGGAGAGGAGGAGGACTGAAGTTAGGGGTTAGGAGCACCTCGATGTATGGGCTGAGGAAGTAGAACTGGATCCTAGGTTGTAGGGATACTCAAAGGTTGTTTTTTCCCACACTGGGGAGTCACAATCCAAAAGTAAAGTTATTTAAGATGGCTCGTTCATGGGCCATGTTAGGCTGGATAAACCAGCTGGAGGTGGGGAGAGCATTGGCCTCCTGCTTCTAGAATTAGAAGTGTTCTTCTTGGCTGGCAAGGGCAAGGATGGGCCGAAGGTGTAAGAGAGGTAGATGTAAGCTTGATGGTAACCAGAGTGCTGTCCACAGGTGGGATGGGCTGTCTGGAAAGGTCGTGGGTTCTCCCTCCTTCAAGGCCTTGACAAAAAAATCTGCATGACCCCTTGCTAGGGAGGACGTAGAAGGCATGTCTGTTTAGGTAAAGGTTTGTGCTAGATGTTCTCTGTCAGATATGATGGGGAGAAGAGCACATGTCAAGGAGTCATGGAGACCTCAGTTTGAATCCTGCTTCTGAGTCATCAGAGTGAGGGGACCCAGGCAAGCCATGTAGCCTCTCGGAGCTCTTGTTTCATCATCTAAAAATGCTATAATAATATCATCAATTCACAGGACTCTTGTGGGGCTCCACTGAGATTCACAGGTAAAGCGTGCTCTTGATGTGAGCTATTATTCTGAGGATCTGTGATGGCTCTCACGACTCTGCAGGGCTCTGATTGTGGGAATGGTCTAGCCCCAAAGTGAGACAAGCTTAGACTGGTGTCCCCTAAGTGGGAGTATACAGACAGGGTGTGAGTCAAAGGAGTCACCCCCCACACAATACACACACATGCACCCCCTTGGCTTTTCTCCTTTTCCCCCAACTGTGCCTATCACGTTAAATGGCAGGATGTCCCTGACTATGATACTATCTGTGATGGCAGACACTTCTCCAGTGCTCACTGGGGCATTAGAAAGGGCACCATCAGTGCCAGGCCTTTTGGGGACCTGGGTGGTAGAAACTCATTTTCTGGGAAGTGAAGCTAATGTGCCTTCTATTTTCTCTTTCATGCTCCTACAATTTGTCCTTTTCTTCAGGTACAAAGATGGTTCTTCTAACCTCCTTTTTTCTTTTTTAAATATAGGCTCTGACAAGAAGAATTTCAAATCCATACCTAGAACACACTGCTTCCCAGGTATGATTATACTGTGTCTCCATTCTTTTTGTCATAACATTTATTCACTAAGGAAAGACATTATTGTTGTTGGAATTATGAATTCATTAAAGAAATATCCACTAATTGCATGGGTTACCATTGTATTCGCTCCTGTGTCTCTCTCCTTTCCTCCTCCCTCCTTTTCCCTTCCTCCCTCCTCCCCTCTTTCTCTCTTCCTCTCCTCCCTTCCTCCTTCCTCTCTCCCTTGCCCTATTGCTTTCTTATTTAAAAAACATAGCAGTAGAATAAATGCATAACTGATGGACACTTTGGGCATATTCTAACCATTTACAGCCACAGTTTTCTTTCCTAATACTTCAGGACTCACGAGGCTCTGCTTTTGATCTGTGCTGGTCTTCAAGCCCTAGTTTGATTTTTATTATGAACTCAGCAGCCATCAATAAACATAAATATCTCATTATGTGAAGAACCCAAAAGAGAAGTAAATATAAAAACATGAACTTCTTTTATGCATTTTGTTTTTAATAACAATAATAATAATCTTAGCTTTTCACCTCTTCAAGCTTATGTAAATATCATCTCATTCAATCCTCACAAGAACCCTGGGAAGTTGGTGCTCCTATTGCCCCCATCTTATAGCCTCCTCTGCTCGCCTCTCCACCATTCCCCACTAACTCTGGCTTCCTTGTAACCTATGCACAGTCAAACAAAAGAAACGAACACATTGGCAGTGTCTGAAAATGTCTGTCTCCATCTGTACCTCCAGGCCATCACCTTTGCCAAATGGCGAGAGGCAGACTAAAGAAGTCGTGATGGGACCAGCGTTGCTGGGGGTTCTGTCGTCTTTCAAAGTCATTTTCCTTGTGGATAACTGAATCATTCTCCTCCTTCTGCTCATCTCCCTCTTCGTGAGGTGTTCTTTGAGACTTGCTGTGGCCAAAAAATCCAGCCCCCTGTGGTTACCATAGTGATGAGCCTCTTCAGACTTTTCTCAGCTGGGCCTTGGATGATGTCAGTCCATTCTTAGATCTATCCTTGAAGGTGTTCTAGTCAAGTGGCAGACCTTCCAAAGCCTGTGCCCTGCTGGCAGAGCCTCCAAGACTTTAGGCTCACTTCCATACTGTGATGAAGTGTGTGCGTGAGCATGAGTGCTCACACATGTGTATGTATGTGTGCATAGATGTACACACTACATATATATTTATAGACATGTATATGTTTACATAGATATACATATTGGGTGTCCCTTAGTACAGGTTTAAGCCCCTAAAGCTTAAATGGATTCTTTTTTAAGCTTAAAAAGCTTAAACTCTCTCTGTCTCTGTCTCTCTGTCTCTCTCCTCTCTCTCTGTCTCTCTCTGTTTCTCTCTGTCTCTCTCTCACTTTCTCTATGTCTCCCCCCCATCTCACACACACACATACATACTTTATATCAGTGAAATCACTTGACAATCCCTATCCATAGCGACTGAACTTCTGAAGTTCCCTCTGCCAGTACAGACTGGCATCTATTCTGCTGCCTCACACCTTGGATGGTTGTTCAGAGTACCCCGATGTGACGTGACTTGCCCAGGGTTATAAAGCCAGAATATGTCAAAGGCAGGACTTGGACTTGAGTCTCTGCCTCTGAGGCCACATCTCTCCTCACTCTTCTTTCTCCCTTCTCCCTGAGGTGGTGGAGAGGGGACTCAGCTTTTTCACCACCAGCAGCAGTATCTACTGATCCACTGCTACCAATCCACAGCTAGGCCTAGGAGCCCTGGGAGAGGCAGCATCTACCAGATCATGGTCCTGCTTCCAGTCCACCAAGGGAACAACTTCTGTACAGAAAGGACCAGCCATGTCTTCCAACCAACAGGACAGACATGCTAGCAAGGCAGGCTGAGAAGAGACTGTCTGTACCACCACCACCTTGTCTACCATCTTTTCTCCACTCTGATGGGGACAGTTCAGGACCCTGAACCCAAGAATGTTAAGAGCAGCATTGATGCCAGGTCAGTGCCTTCTGCCATCCATCTGGGAAGCAATCTCTGGGAATGGCTCCTGCAGGCACTAGTCATCACTACCAAAGACCCAGGAAGAGCTGTGCTTGCCACCAATGTCCTTGTCACTGTCAAAGAGTTTCATATCAAAAATGGACAGGATTTTATGAGCAGTAATGCTATTCAGGAAGAAGCACTAACATATGCTTTAGTGTTGTACGCTGAGAACCATGGAACTTTTCCATCTGACTTGCAACTGAGATCTTCCAAATGTGTTGCCCCTCTCATTGGAATGGGAGCTCCTGGGGAAGAGGGACCGACTTACTTTGTGCATAGTAACTGCTTAATAAAAGTTTCATTCATTCATTTGTACTTTCCTGCCTCTGCCCCTCTTTCTCCCTTTCCCCTTCTCTCTTTCCCTGACCCTCCATGGCTCTGTTTCCCATTTCTCCTCTTTCTCTTGTGTATTGGTTTAATGAACTTCCAAAGTGGAAAGTCTCTCTTGTCAACAACAATCCCTTTATTCCTGCAAAATCATATCAACCTTTTTACTTGCTTCTCATCAGTGTTCTCTGCCTCTCTCATTGGAAGGCAGAGAAGAGAGTTACTCCCCAAATCTCCCTTAAAGAGGGTGCTCAGACCAGCCACTTTTTATTTTCCTCCTTTGAACTTCTCTATCATGGAGGACTGGATACCCTTCCCTCTACGTCTTTTTGGTTCCTTTCTGTACCATTCTCCTCTTCTGTTACATTGTAAGCTCATTAAGGGCAGGGATTATCTTTCTTTTTAACATTTATATCCCCAGCACTTAGCAGAATGCCTGGTACATAGCAGGCATTTAATAAATGTTTATTGCTCCTTTGGATGACTGCTCTTCAATTGGTATACACTGACCTTCTATATCTGTGCTACCAGGGCACTGAGGAGCTAAGTCATTTGCCTAGGGTCCCACAGCTAGTATATGTCAGAGGCAAGATTTGAACTCAAGTCTCCTCATTTCTAAGGCCAATCTTCTGCCCATTACTCCACCAAAAAGCATCAAATTCAGACTGAAAATAAACACCTGGCATTGTGTAGAGTATCTAGGTGCCCTTCTGATAAAGAGTATAGAATGATGGAGAGGTCATTTTATAAACCTTCTCTCTTGTGGGTAGCTCAGACTGTGGATTGCCTGATCTCAATAACATTAGTGATGGTGATCGCTATGGTGATTTGTAGGAAATAGGTGGCTTAGGGGAATAGATTAGTTACACAATACACTATAGTAAATGACCATAGTAATCTAGGGTTTGATAAATACAAAGACCCAAGTTTTGGGGACAAGGACTATTTGACAACATTTGCTGGGAAAACTAGAAGGCAATTCAGCAGAAACTAGGTATAGACAAACATCTCAGATTATATACTAAGATGCAGTAAAAATGGGCCCATGATTTATACATAAGCAAATTGGGGGAGCATGGAATACTTTACTTGTCAAATCTATGGATGAGAGGAATTTATGACCAAACAAGAAAGAAAGAGGCGTAAAATTTTTGTAAATTTTACTTACACCTTGTAAAACAAGATGTAAATTTTTTTTTAATTTAAAATTTTTTTACACCTTGTTTTACAAGGTGTAAAAATCAATAATTTGATTACATTAATTTATAGAGGGTTTGCTGAAAGTCAGCATAGCCAGGATTAGAAGGAAAGCAAAAAACTGGGGGAAAATTTTATAGTAAATTTCTCAAATTTATTAAAATAAAGTCATTTCCCAACTGATAAATGGGCAAAGCATATGAACAAGCAGTTTTCAAAAGAAGAAATCAAAGCTCTCCATTATCATCTGTAAAAAGAGCTCTAAATCACTATTTATTAGAGAAATACAAATTAAAGCAACTCTGAGATGCCACCTTATACCTATCAGATTGACTAATATGATAGAAAAGGAAAGTGACAAATGTTGGAGGGGATGTGGGAAAATTGGGACACATGAATTGTTAGTGGAGTTGAGAACTGATCCATCCACTAGGTCTATATGAGAGAGAGAGAGAGAGAGAGAGAGAGAGAGAGAGAGAGAGAGAGAGAGAGAGAGAGAGAGAGAGAGAGAGAGAGAGAGAGAGAGAGAGAGGGAGGAGGGGTGGAGGTAAGGAGGGAAAGGACTTTTATGTACAAAAATATTTAGAGCAGCTCTTTTTGTGGTGTCAAAAATTAGAAATTGAGGAGATACCCATCAATTGGAGAATGGCTGAACGAGTTGTGGTATATGATTCTGATAGAATACTATTGTGCGATAAGGAATGGTGAGCAGGATGATTTCAGAAAAACCTGGGAGGACTAATATAAACTGATGCAGTGAAGTGAGCAGAACCAAGAGAGCAGTGTATACAGTAACAGTAATGATTGGCTGATGGGATGATTAACTCAGAAAGACTTAGTTACTTTGGTACCTTGATTCCAAAGGCTCCCTAAAGAACACCGAACAATATTTCCTGTCCCTAGAAAGAGTACTTATATGAACTTTGAAAGTAGATGGAAGCATTTTTTTTACTTTATTTTTCTTGTTTGTTTTTTGCTCTGTATTTTCTTTTACAACATGACTAATATGGGAATATGTTTTGCTTGACTGCACATTTATACCCATATCATATTGCTTGCTTTCTCTATGAGTGGAGGAGAAGGGAGAGAGAGAATTTGGAACTCAATTTTTTAAAAATATGAATATTAAAAATGTTTTATATATAACTGGAAAAATAAAATGTATTTTAAAAATAACTAGATTTTCTCATATGCGTGGAAATGGAAGTCTGAGTTAATTGAAGCCCCAGCTTCCCTTGACATCCTTATCAGTAATGGGGGCAGAGGGGCCACGTGGCTATAGGAATGCTGGCCCAAAACAGGAATGGGAGGAGGTTATGTAGCAGGTATGACAGAAGGACACACACTCCTTAAGGACCCAAGGCAGTATGTTAGGGCAGTAGTTTCTTGGAGCCCTGATGTCCTTAGCAGTGGAAATACTACCAATAATAGCAATCTATATTTATCTAAGGTATTATGTACTTTAAGACATCAGTAATACCAGCTAGCATTTATACAGTGCTTAAACATTTGAAAATACTTCATAACTATTATCCCATTTGATTCTCATGACAATCCTAGAATGTAGTTACTATTATTATCCCAGATAAGGAGGAAACTGAGGCAGAGATTAAGAGGCTTCTCAGGGTCCCCCATTTAGTAAGTGTCTGAGTCTGGACTTGAACTCAAATCTAGCTCCATGCCTTCTCATGGGGCACCTGCCTACTCATTTGAGCCTCCCGGCAACCCTATAAGGAAGGAAGGAAGCAAGCAAACATTTATTTGTATGAGAGATTGTCATAGAGTTGGAGAGCGACCTCAGGCTCTCCAACTAGTAATAAGTGATTACTGTGTACTGTGCTAATCCCATGGGATTCAAAGAAAAGCAAACAGTCCCTTCTCCCCTTCTGGCAAGGAGCTCAGAGTTTTAATGGGAACCTTTGCATTCCTGCCCTGGCAAATCATTGACTTCTCAGTGCCCCAGGTAGGCAGTCAGTCAACCAGCACTTAAATTCTTCCTCTATGCCAGGAGCAGCTCTAAGAACTGTGGATCCCAAGCCTGGAGCATCTTTCAGAGGCCCTGAGATTCACAACAGGCACATACCTGCACTGGTAGGAGGAGTCTCCTCATCTGTGAATTTTCTGACCCAGCAAAATCACCATTGCAGTCCTTCTCCCTCTATTTACTTCTCTGTGGTCATTATTTCTTCCCAGTCGAATGTAAGCTCTTTGAGGGCAGGGACTCTCATTTTTGTCTTAATAAGTCCAGTGCCCTGTGCACAGCAGGTGCTCTATAAATGCATACCAAATTGGACTGAATTTGCCAGGCTAAGTTCAGAGAGCTCATCACCAAAATGTTGGCCATGAAATTACTAGGAGGGTTTTGTTTGTATGTTTTTTAGCTCTGGTGATTCATAAAGACAATGCTGGACTTTCTTGCCTTTCCCTGGCCTCTCGTGACATGTGTAAAAACAAAGAATGGCCCTTTAAAAAATCCCCTTCATTTCCCAGGACGTCCATCCTTTCTCTCCCTTCTGGAGAGATGCCCCTCACAACAAGGAGAAAATAAACATAAGAGAAAAAGCCAGTTAATTACAACTAACCAATACACACGTCAGTCAAGTCCACCATCGGATGTATCATTCCCCCTACTTAGCAAAGAAGGGAACAAGGTTGTTAATCAACAATGAGAACAATTTTACTTAACACAATTTTTTAATTTTGCTACCCAGTTTGCTAACCATCGTGCCTACTTGTACCCACAACGGTGGAGCAAAAGCATGGGTGCTGCATCACTCCAATTCTCTGAGTCTTACCACCAAAGAAATTCCAATGTAGGACATTTAAATATATACGTCTAGGACTTGGCCAATGACAGGATTCATTGAATTTGAGTCCACATATTTGGCACCTAAAAATGCTCGTTGATTGATTAATTAGAGGCTAACAATACGTTTGCACTGCTCCCCAGATTCGGCCAGCTGCCAAATCAGGAATCACTTCAGAGACACTTGGATCATGTTCCTAGAATTTAGTTGTGCAAAAAATAATCCCCCCAAATAAAAACAAAACAAACAATCCAATTATCACAATTATCCTGCATGAAAAAGAAAATGTATCTAGGGTCTCCTTCCCCTCCCCTGGGATTTGGGGATCCCTCATGTGGACAAGTATCTACTGCCCCCACTTTGGCAATTAAATCTAACCCTTCAGATTACAGGGAATGGAATTTCCAAATAACGAGAATTTTATTTTTATAATGAACAAAACCACAACACACTTAACTGGCTCCTCGAGGTTTGCTTCACTTTTTCATGATTTGAAAAAAAAATCTGTGCTAAGAAACGTAAATGATATGGTGGGTGGGGGTGGGGGAGAAGAAGAAATAAAACATGAAATTCAGGCTCATTTAGTGAATCAGATTAAGATGAGCCCATGAGCTTGATTGGTTCCTGCTGGGGCCATGCTGGGAACATGGCAGCAGCAAACAGTTCCCAGCGTGGGTCCGACCCTCTGCTGTAGCTTTAGGAATGTTCCAAGTATGTGTCCATGTGTTAGGCATTCACCCAGCCAGGGACATCCAGTCCCCTCACATGTCCAGAGCAGGTGGGGCAGAGGCATTTGGGGATGCCGGGGCACTGGGCTTTCTTGAGTAAAGCAGCTGGCTCCTATTTTCCTTTAGTGCAGAACGTTGATAACTTGGATAACCAAAGGACTAAGGCTCTTCAAATCCCAGAGCTGGCAGGGACCTCGGGCCCCACAGAGCCTCTCTTCATACCTGAATGAGACTTCCTTCCACAGGCATCCCCTCCAAATAGTTATTTGGCTTCTGTTGGAAGCCTCCAGTGAAGGGGACCGGCCACCTCTGTTGCAGCCCATTCTGCAGTTGGGATGGTTCAAATTTAAACTCACTCCTTTCTTCCAGTTCTGACCTTTGGGGGAGTAAAGAGAAGTCTAATCCATCTTCTGCATGACAGTGCTTCAAAGGCTTGAGCATACCTACAATATCTTCTCCCTGTGCACATAAACACCTTGATTTTCTCTCTTCTAGACCAAACATGGGCAACTAGGTGGTACAGTGGATAGAGTGCTGGGGCTACAGTCAGGAAGACCCATCTTCCTGAGTTCAAATCTGGCCTCAGCCACTCACTGCCTTTGTGATCCTAGGCAAGTCGCTATACCTTGTTAGCCTCAGTTTCCCCATCTGTAAAGTGAGCTGGAGAAGGAAATGACAAGCCCCTCCAGTATCTTTGCTAAGAAAACCCTGAATGGGATCACAAAAGAGTCAGACATGACTGAAAACAACTAAACAACATCAATGAGACTATGCATCCCCAGTTCTTTCAAGTGATCCTCACATTGAGGTACCTAGATGTCAAAAAGGATAAAGGACTCAGAGTTGGGAAGACCTGAGTTCAAATCTGGTCTCAGACACTTACCAGCTCTGTGATCCTGGGAAAGTCCCTTAACCTCCCCCAGCCTCAGTTACCTCCTTGGTAAAGCAGGGATAATAAGGGCACCTACCTCTCAGAGTTGTTGGGCTCAAAAGAGCTATGGAAAGTGCTTTGCAAACCTTAAAGCTCTATAAATGCCACTGTTATTGTTATATTGTTATTAGGTGTGGTCTTAGGGCTCCACTATCTGGCTATCCTTCTGCTGGATGGTCACCATTCTTCCCAGCACAGGGCACCCAGGACTAATTAGGATGTTCCACACACACCTCCTTATTGGGGAATCTTGGTCTCTCTCCATACAATGAAGAAAAAAATCAACATAGTAAAGTGCCTCCAGTAATACAGAATAGCATGGATTGGCCCCCATCAAAGAGAGGTCCTAAAGAAGGTCTAGGACCCACTGCGACTATTTGACAAGTTGCAGAACTTGAGGTTAAAGTCGGTTTTTCATTTTTTGTAGATCTATGGAGAGAATTCTTCCTGCGCTGGGAGAGCCCTGAGGAATATCTTCATCGTGCAAGCGTCTGATCTGATAAAAGACAGAGTGAACCTTAAGGGAGTTTACAGGTAACCCGCTGATGACTATCAACACGAAAATGTCTCTTTAAGACGGTGACCTTATTTTCTGGCCAGGTGGGGCTCAGAAGGCATTGCAGAGTCCAACCTTGGGCCTGGAATGTTTGACTAACAGCATTGACCTTTTGGTACCAACTTCTTGCAAAATATACTTGAAGCACCACTCTTACCTAAGACCTTCCTCACTGAGCTCCTCAGCTATGAGTGTGCTTTCTCCCCTCTAAATCACTTTGTTACATTATGTTTACTTATTTTACTAAGAGCCCTTACCTTCCATCTTTGAATCCACATAGTGTGTTGCTTCCAAGGCAGAAGAGCAGCAAACACTAGGCAGTGGGGGTTAAGTGACTTGGTCATAAAGCTAGGAAATGTCTGAGGTCAGATTTGAACCCAGGACCTCTGGTCTTTAAGCCTGGTTCTCTATCCACTGAGTCACCTGACTGTCACCTTTTATGTTTACTTATTTGTATACTCACTCATCGGATCTTCCCAATCCAATATCAGCTCTATGAGGCAGGGCCTGATTCACTCCTGTCTTTGTGTCCCCAGGACCTCGGACAGCCCCTGGTGTATAAGCAGGCACTTGGTAGGCATTGGACATGGAGGATTTGGCTGGTGACCATGTGCTCAGAGGAGGATTGTTGGGGATCTGAGTTTATGACTCACATCAGGGTTTTGGTCAAACCCACCTTCAGCTCATATTGTACATGGAGGGGGCTATCTCAGGGAAGCCCCAACCCTACCTCTGCCCTGCTCGACTTCTGTCACCCATAAATATCCTAGGAGCTACTTGATCCCCAGAGAGTCAGCTTTCAATAAACGTGGGCTCTGTGGTGGTTGTGCTGCATGTTAGAAAGCTCTCTGGAAGGCTAGATACACAGAATCACAAAACCTGAGAGTTAAAAGGACCCTCCAAGACCCTCCTGTCCCATCCATATCTGCAGAGAGACACAGATAATGCCACTGCTCAGAACCCTCTAATAAGGGGACATGTACTCTGGAGGCAGCCAAGGCCACCTTTGAGTAATTCTAATGTTAGGGCGGTTAGGTGGTAGAGTGTTTACAGTGCCAGTGTTGGGGTCAGGAAGACTCATCTTCCCAAATTCAAATCTGGCTTCCCTAGGTGACCCTGGGCAAGTCACTTCATCCTGTTGACCTCAGTTTCCTCATCTATAACATGAACTGAAGAAGGAAATGATACCCTAATATCTCTGCCAAGAAAACCCCAGATGGGTTCTGGAAGAGTTGGACATGACTGAAAAATGATGGAACAACCAAATGTTAGGGAGTATTTCCTGACATCATCTGCTCTTTCTATCCATGCCTTCTCGGTAAAACAGGACAAGTCTAGTTCTTCCCTGACAGCCCTTTAAATTCTTGTGTAGTACAAGCTCTGGAGCTCCTTTTCCCAAGCTCACTCGGACTAGCAGGTCAGGTCCTCAGCGGTGGCTCGATACTGTTCTCTTCAGGGCTCTTGGGGGTAACTCGGAGGATCTTGGGTACTGAGAATGGCTCACTCCTGAGTACCCATCAATATTCTCCACACTGATTATTAGATGATACCAGTTAGCCAGCCAGACTCGACTAGCTTTTGGACATGGGTTAGCACAAAACCATATCCCTGAAAGCCCAGGATCCACTTCAGCCCCCCAGATCATGACGCTCCAGCCAATCACAGTACATTTCTCATATTCTCACCTAGCTTCAATATTTGATTGGTTGATTACAATTCAATCCAAGAGGCCCTTGACTTGAAAAGGTATTGGGGTCTAGAAATTTCTGTTTGAAACTCTAAGAGTGACTCTTTCAATCAATCTTTATCCTTACTCTTTAACAACAAGCTGTCATGTCTTCTCACCCCCAAGTCCTGCTCTAGTCTTTTCTTCTCTGTTCTGAACATCCCCAGGTCCTTCAACCTCTCTCCATAAGGCAAGAACTTCTGGACTTCCATTACCATGGTTGTCCCACTGGCTGATTTCCAGCTTATCAACATCCTTTTAAAGTTATGGAACCCAGAACTCAAGATGAGAGTTTAAACAAAGCCAAATACATTGGGACGATCACTTTCTTAGTCTTTGCCCAAGATCTCCTCAGGCTTTTTGGAAATCATATAATACTCTGATTCATATGGCTCTTGAGGTCTATTAAGACCACCAGATCTCTTTTAAGACCAACCACTATCTAGCATGCCTCTCAGAGCTCAAACTTGTGAAGCTGACTTTATAAAACAGAATGTTACTTTATGTTTCTATATATTGAAGTTCATTTTATTAGACTCATTCATTATTTTAGCCTACATTTTCCCACATCTCCAGAGACACTCTCACAAAAACTGAGCAGAATTATGTCCTTAAAAATATCACAAGTAGATTCTTAGACTAAAACTTCCTCTGAATCAAAGTATCTACCCTGTACCTTATCTTTGAAGAACCCCCCTAAAATAATATTAAAAGTTGGTAGATCTTCTCTTCCCCCGCCTAGTACATAGAAGCTGGCATGATGTAGGAGCAGAAATACAGGGTTTGAAATCAGGGGGGACCTGGGTTCAAATCCTGCCTCTGAGACCATGCTTTTTATTTTTTAAAACACATACCTTCCATCTTAGAATCAGTATTGTGTATTGGACCCAAGGTAAAAGAGTGGTAAGGGCTAGACAAAGGATGTTAAATGACTTACCTAGGGTCACAAAATTAAGGTAATATCTGAGGTTGTATTTGAACCCAAGATCTCCCATCTCTATGCCTTGCTCTCAAACCACTGAGTTGCCTCCTAAGAGAAATGCAAAATTTTTAAAATGTAAATGTGAGCATGAGTAAGTTCAACTCTTCTGTAAGATGGAGATGATTATAGCACCTTCCTTCTGGGCTTCTTCTGAGGCTAAAATAAGAGAACGTGGGCACTTGAAATCAGTTATAAATGTCAGTTAATATTGTTATTATTCCAGTCTGCTTCTAGTACAAGGTCTATTTCTGGAGCCTTGTGTGAACTAGGAGCTAGTTGGCAGGACATTGCCTCAGTCTCACCACATAAACTGACAACACAGCCTCAGTGCTTGTGTTAGCTCCTGGTTGTATTCCTCCCATCTCCAGGGGGATGAGCTGAAGTTATTTTTTTCTCCTGGAAGAAGCTGAGAAGATATAAATTAGTCAGGACTTTGGAGGAGACAACTGAGGCATGAAACACCCCACCTGTTCCTGGAGGTGGGAGAGGGAATGGAGAGCATGAGTCTTGCTATTTCTGATTCCTGGCCATCTGCCAGAAATGGACAGAGACACAAGTCCCAAATGTGGTGACAAGTTACTCACATGATGGCAAGAAATAGAGTATTTCCATTACTGAGAGCTCCACAAATAATTGAAAAACCACATTGCCAGTCTGCCTGCAGAACAACTTCATCTGGGAGACTTTGAAATAATCTCTGGGTGTCAAACACTACATTTCCTCAGCACCAGAAGTCTGAGGCTAGCTCCCAAGCACGTTAGCTGGATAATTTAGCCACTCACTCACCTGTGCAGAATACAGATGGCTAATGCACCCAATGCTTCCCCAAGCTTCAGAATGAACATCTGCTATTTCAGTCTCAAGACATGTCTTTGTTATAAGATGATAGAAGCCAAGATACAGAGCTGGAGGGAACTCCTGGGACTGTCTTGTTCAGCCTCTTCATTTTATTGATGAGGAAACTGAGGCACAGTTAGGTAAAGAGGCTTACAAAACCAAGAAAACAATATACACATTGATTAAAACAATATCTGTAGAAAAAAATAACAACCACAGAAAATATAAGAAGTCAATGTTGTGAAATTGTCAAGAAGTGTGGGCTAGGAAGAAGGGAATGAAAAGACACTCCTAACCCATCCCTCTGCAGGGGTAGGAGTGCCCCCAAATGCTGCAAATTGTTTACATTTTCAGGCTTTCAAAATCTGTTAATAATAGGATACCTTGATCAATTATGATAAGATTTTCCCCTCCCTCTTTTCTTTTTCTATCTTTAAAAAAATAGTATTTGTTGGGGGCAGCTAGGTGGCTCAGTGGATAGAGAGTCAGACCTGAATATGAGAAGTCCTGGGTTCAAATTTCACTTCAGACACTTCCTAGCTATATGGCCCTGGGCAAGTCACTTAACCCTCATTGCCTAGTCCTTGATGCTCTTCTGCCTTGGAACCAATACATAGCATTGATTCTAAGACAGAGGATAAAATTATTATTATTATTTTTAACTACACTGGGGATGGGGCAGGTAGTTGACTCAGTTGATTGAGAGCCAGGCCCAGAGATGGGAAGTGCTGAGTTCAAATATGGCCTCAGACACTTCTAAGCCGTGACCCTGGGCAAGTCACTTAATCCCTATGGCCCAGCCCTTCCCTCTGTTATGCCTTGGAAATGATATACAGTATTGATTCTCAGATGATTTTGATTCTAAGAAAGTGAGAGCTTGAAAAAAAAAAAGTAGTGAGTCTGGAGTGTGAGAGTTTGAGTTCAAATTCTAAGGTCAGATACTTATTGGTTGAGTTATCTCAGGCAAATTATTTCCCATGCCTTCTCCTCAAGGTCCTGATCTGTAAAATGAGAGGATTTTGTTAGTCATGATAACAGGAATCAGAAGAAGGGATCAGAAGGCTTCACCAGATGCCAAAGGGGTCCATGCACAAAATAAGCAACTGTCTATTAAATGGCAACCTTTAGTCAGCAGGCTCCTTGATAAATGCCAAGTATTAGGCTAGGCATCGAGTGACAAAGAAAAGCCAAGAACCTTCCATCCTATAGGGAAGACAATGAAGAAACAGCTATGTAGTATGGAAGAGGTCATGTGTTTGCATATAGTGTTAGATTATTTTATAATTATATATGCATAGATCATATATAGACATAGTTTACAAGTTTACTTGTGAGGGAGGGAGAGAGAGAGGGAGACAGAGACAGAGAGAGAGAGAGAGAGAGAGAGAGAGAGAGAGAGAGAGAGAGAGAGAGAGAGAGAGAGAGAAGGAGGGAGAGAGAGAGAGAAGGAGGGAGGGAGAGAGAGAGGGAGACAGAGAGAGAGAGAGAGAGAGAGAGAGAGAGAGAGAGAGAGAGAAGGAGGGAGAGAGAGAGAGAAGAAGGGAGGGAGAGAGAGAGGGAGAGGGAGAGAGAGAGAGGGAGAGAGGGAGAGAGGGAGAGCTGGAGAGAGAGAGGGAGAGAGAGAGAGGGAGGGAGGGAGAGGGAGAGAGGGAGAGAGAGGGAGAGGGAGGGAGGGAGAGACAGATTTGAGCTAAGTCTTAAAGGAAGCCTAGAAGCTAGGAGACTGAAAAGAGGAGGGGGAGGAGGAGGAAAAACAGCATTCCAGGTATATAGTGAAAGAGGCAGTGTGGATAAAATGGAAAGGGCTGGACTTTGAGTGTGGAAGACCAGGGTTCAAATCTCACTTTGCCATGTACTAGCTATGTAGCTTCAAACAAAACTTGTCTCCAGCCTTAGCAGTCCCCAGTCTCTCCAGCTGCCTCTTTAGGAGCAAGGTTTGAATTCCATCAATATCATGGTCACCCTCTTCTGGACACTTGCTAGGTGATCAATGTCTTGCTTAGAATATAAGACCCAAGACTGAGCCCAGTAGCCCAGTTAGAGTCTCACTAGGATCTAGGGCATTGGGGCTATTTTCTCCTTCCTTCCTCTCATTCTCCTCTTAATGCTGAGGTCATTAAAATAATTTCCTCATTTTTGAGTCTTTTAAAACTTTCCTGTATTTGTCTAGGAGGAGCTGCGTGGGATCTGAGCTTGTGGACTGGCTTTTGGAGAACTGTCCTTTCATTCAGTGTCGCTCTATGGCTGTTGGTGTATGGCAGCTACTTCTGGACATGGGAATTATTCTCTCGGGTTTGTAGCCTAAAGCCAGCACTTTGTTATTAGTGATTTAATTGTTTCCTTCCTTCCTTCCTTCCTTCCTTCCTTCCTTCCTTCCTTCCTTCCTTCCTTCCTTCCTTCCTTCCTTCCTTCCTTCCTTCCTTCCTTCCTTCCTTCCTTCCTTCCTTCCTTCCTTCCTTCCTTCCTTCCTTCCTTCCTTCCTTCCTTCTTTCTCTCTCCTTTTTCTTCCTGCGACTTCATGAGTTTATGGTATCTACAGTTTGGAGGCTCCTTTTATCAAAGTTTGTACCTTCCCCCTCTGAATTGCATGGGACACTGAAATGGGTAAATGACTTGCCTATGGACACACAGCCAATGTGTATCAGAGGTGCAATCTGAACCTAGGTGTTCCTGGTTTGAAGGTCGGCTCTCTCCACCCTACCATTTAATGGCGTATTTATAGTTCAGTTATCAGTTACTTTAGCAAACAAACCTTGTTCCCTTTGTAATATGGACAGAAGCTGGGTATGCCTCGTTTGTATTGACAAAAAGAATTATTTTTTCCTCAGTCACCATCAGTGTCTCTCTTTTCCATATGGTGTGGAGAGGTTGCTATTGGAGGCAGTCAGTCTTCTGAGGCTGTTACTGGTCATCAACATTTCAGAATGGTGGTTGGTGGTCCCCAAACTGCTAGGGCAGACAGCTTATTCCCTGAGCCTGTTCTGAGCCTTCTCTCCCTTTCCCAGGACACCCCCACCCTGATTTTTTCTTTTATTGTAGCTGGTTGATTTTTTACCAGTGATATCTTGAATGATTAAATTGTGGGTTTCCTGACTGGTTTGTAGTTGCTTCCGGAGACTGGTTTGACAGATGGTGAGAAAGTTTGCTTTCTGTTAACCCAAACTTGGGAATCCCCACTCCCCAGTGATCTCACAATTTGGGAAAGCTACCCCTTAAAGGGGAGCCCAATAGGGTAAGGAGAGCGACTCAGCTGGAAGTGACTGATGTCAGGTTCTTTGGCTTGATGGGAGAGGGGTGGCTGGAGATTGAAGGATTTGATTTCAGGACACAAAGATTCTTTGTCTTGTGTGAACTTCAGGAAAGCCCTGTGGGTTCTGATGGGAATATGGAAACTCGGTGAGTTGTTTGTTGCTGGGTGATCTTTTCCTTTCAGTGAGAGACTGGATCCAGTGAGCCCTTCCCAGTTGGGCTCCATATTGCTTTCTGGGCTGGCTACATGTTACACACTTTTCTATACTTCATGTTCCAGATGAACTAGTACTGTTGCCTCTAGGTGACAGCCCATCTCCTGCCTCCACAAGTTTCCCCAGGTTGTTTTCCTTGTCTGTCCCACTCTTCCTCCTCATGGTATCCCTACAATCCTTTAAGGCTCAGCTCAAGTCCCACCACCCACATCTTTGCTGAAACCCTTAGTTGTAAGCACTCTCTTCTAGGCCCAAATAGTTCATATTGCATTGCTTGTGTTAAGGGCAGTGAGGTGGTGCAGTAGATAGAAGGCCAGGCCTAGGGTCAGTTAGATGTGAGTTTAAATCCAGCCTCAGGCACTTATGAGCTTATGTGACTCCAGGCTAGTGCTTTATACTGTTTGCCTCAATTTCCTCATCTGTAAAATGAGCTGGAGAAGGGAATGGTGAACCACTTAAGTATCTTTGCCAAGAAAACCCCAAATGGGGTAAAAAATTCTAGCCTTACACATTAACTAGTTGTATGATTCTGGGCAAATCACTTAAATACTCTAGTATCTTTGCCAAGAAAACCCCAAATGGGGTCACAAAGAGCTGGATATGACTAAAAAATGACTGAACATCAATTACTTATGCTTCTTCCCCTGCCCCCTCCCCCCCAAGTAGGATGGAAGCTCCTCTCAGTTGGGGACTATTTTTGTTTTTGTAGGATCAGAAATTTAGATCTAGAAAAGACCTCAGAAGTCATTTACTCCATTTTGCCAATGAGGAAACTGAGGCCCAGGGAGGTAAAATGTCTTGTATAATTCCACACAGGGTCAGGACTTTCCCTTTCTGCAGAAAAATGTTCTTCCTACTGTGTCATTCTGTGTCTCCAGCAGCTCACATGGTGCCGTGCATTGGTTAATTTGTTGATTATATTTATATTCACCATTTAAAAAACCATAATAGTCCTGTTTAGAAAATGAACTGATCCCCATTTGGCACCTGAAATGGTGAGTATTTCTGGTAGTCCAGAGGGCAGGATGTCCATCAGTAAATCAGGGCTTAATTAATGACCCAAAGTCTTGTCTCAAAGTCTTATCATCAGAATTGAAAGGAACTGGAAAGTCCTCCAAACCCTTTCCTTATTTTGGGGTCATTCAAAAGCCCCACCCCCACTCCACCCCCTGCCTATTTCTTGTTGCTTCAGTTTGTGTAGGTCACTGAAAGACTTGTAACAACAACAAAAGCCCTAGAGAGATCTGCGGGGGGGGGGGGAGAGGGGGGAGAGCTTAAAGAGGAAGAATAGGCTCTCCACTAAAGCTCCCTTGGTTCCTTGGGGCATGAGAGGGACCTCACTAGAGGAACACAAGTTCTTGCAGGTCAGTCTCAATTGGGAAGACTGAGCAGGAAGCTGGGGATGGACCATCGTCTAAGACCAGCAGCCTAGGTAGGAGCAGAAGATGGTGATGGACCATTGTCTAAGACCAGCAGCCTAGGTAGGAGCAGAAGATGGTGATGGACCATTGTCTAAGACCAGCAGCCTAGGTAGGAGCAGAAGATGGAGATGGACCATTGTCTAAGACCAGCAGCCTAGGTAGGAGCAGAAGATGGTGATGGACCATTGTCTAAGACCAGCAGCCTAGGTAGGAGCAGAAGATGGTGAAGGACCATTGTCTAAGACCAGCAGCCTAGGTAGGAGCAGAAGATGGTGATGGACCATTGTCTAAGACCAGCAGCCTAGGTAGGAGCAGAAGATGGAGATGGACCATTGTCTAAGACCAGCAGCCTAGGTAGGAGCAGAAGATGGAGATGGACCATTGTCTAAGACCAGCAGCCTAGGTAGGAGCAGAAGATGGAGATGGACCATTGTCTAAGACCAGCAGCCTAGGTAGGAGCAGAAGATGGTGATGGACCATTGTCTAAGACCAGCAGCCTAGGTAGGAGCAGAAGATGGTGAAGGACCATTGTCTAAGACCAGCAGCCTAGGTAGGAGCAGAAGATGGTGAAGGACCATTGTCTAAGACCAGCAGCCTAGGTAGGAGCAGAAGATGGAGATGGACCATTGTCTAAGACCAGCAGCCTAGGTAGGAGCAGAAGATGGAGATGGACCATTGTCTAAGACCAGCAGCCTAGGTAGGAGCAGAAGATGGAGATGGACCATTGTCTAAGACCAGCAGCCTAGGTAGGAGCAGAAGATGGAGATGGACCATTGTCTAAGACCAGCAGCCTAGGTAGGAGCAGAAGATGGTGATGGACCATTGTCTAAGACCAGCAGCCTAGGTAGGAGCAGAAGATGGAGATGGACCATTGTCTAAGACCAGCAGCCTAGGTAGGAGCAGAAGATGGTGATGGACCATTGTCTAAGACCAGCAGCCTAGGTAGGAGCAGAAGATGGAGATGGACCATTGTCTAAGACCAGCAGCCTAGGTAGGAGCAGAAGATGGAGATGGACCATTGTCTAAGACCAGCAGCCTAGGTAGGAGCAGAAGATGGTGATGGACCATTGTCTAAGACCAGCAGCCTAGGTAGGAGCAGAAGATGGTGATGGACCATTGTCTAAGACCAGCAGCCTAGGTAGGAGCAGAAGATGGAGATGGACCATTGTCTAAGACCAGCAGCCTAGGTAGGAGCAGAAGATGGTGATGGACCATTGTCTAAGACCAGCAGCCTAGGTAGGAGCAGAAGATGGAGATGGACCATTGTCTAAGACCAGCAGCCTAGGTAGGAGCAGAAGATGGAGATGGACCATTGTCTAAGACCAGCAGCCTAGGTAGGAGCAGAAGATGGTGATGGACCATTGTCTAAGACCAGCAGCCTAGGTAGGAGCAGAAGATGGAGATGGACCATTGTCTAAGACCAGCAGCCTAGGTAGGAGCAGAAGATGGAGATGGACCATTGTCTAAGACCAGCAGCCTAGGTAGGAGCAGAAGATGGTGATGGACCATTGTCTAAGACCAGCAGCCTAGGTAGGAGCAGAAGATGGTGATGGACCATTGTCTAAGACCAGCAGCCTAGGTAGGAGCAGAAGATGGAGATGGACCATTGTCTAAGACCAGCAGCCTAGGTAGGAGCAGAAGATGGTGATGGACCATTGTATAAGGCCAACAGCCCAGGTTTGGTCAGGGGGGTTATTGGAAAGCATGGCTGGGGCAGGAGGCTGGAGCCCAGTTCTGCTACAGAATAAGAGGCAACTTAGAGCCCTGAAGACTTAAGTTTGAATCTCTCCTTTGCTGTACATAGTAGGTGCTTAATACATGTTTATTGACTGATACTTCCCAGTTATGTGACCAGAGGCAGATCCCCTCCCCTGATGTCTCATTTCCCACATCTGTAGTACTTGTCAAAGGTCCATTCTGAGCCTTGAATGAAGGCACATGTGTGAAGTCCTGGATTCTTCTTAGTTGTCACCATTGTGATGGAATGAATTCACTAATATTGGAAGAGCACCTGAAAGCATTTTCCACGTTTCATTTGATTCCCCAAACCACCTGTGAGGTAGATACTGTTTTTGTCCCCAGTTTGGAGATCTGGAAACTGAAATTGAGAGTGAATGACTGGCTCAGGGTCTCAAAGTAAGTGCCTAGGTCAGGTTTTGCATGTGTCTGCTCTAATGGACAGAGCTCACAGTGGGGTCAGAGGACCTGGCTTCTAATCCTATTTCTGCTACTTATTGTATTTATTGTCTGCTACTTATGTGTCTTTTGGCAAAATGCTTCTCTCTGGGCCTCAGTTTTCTCATCTGTAAAATGAATGAGTTGGATTAGATTTCTTCACAGAGTACTTTCCAGCTCTCCATCATTGGTTTTATGATTTTTCTAGTTCTTCGTTTCCTCATCTATCAATGGAAGGAAGACTCGAGGACAGTTAGGTGGCGCAGTGGATAGAGTGCCAGTTCTAGAACCAGAAAGTGCTGAGTTCCAATATGGCCTCAGACACGTCCTATCAGCTGTGTGGTCCTGGGCAAGTAACTTAACTATGTTTGCCTCAGTTCTCTGGGCCGTAAAATGAGCCCGGGAAGGACACAGCTAACCACTTTGGTCTCTTTACCAAGAATACCCAAATGGAGTCACAAAGAGTCCTCACCACTGATACTGACTGAAGAGCAACAACAGAACAGATGATCTCTAAGCTCTTTCATCTCTAACGTTGTGGTCCTGGAACCTCTCAAAGACCATCTACTGTTAGAGAGGAGCTGCAACCTGCATCTGAGGAGGGAATGATTCACAGATCCTTGTAGTTTTGAACTTTAAAGAGGAAAAGATAGTCCCCTTGAGAGGTCTTGCATCTGAAAACATATGCCGTGTCACCCTGTCTATGGTATAAAATAGAAAGGAAAGCTGGGGAGATTTTAGGGACTAATGGGTCCCCTTTCTGTTTCTTCCAGTGGACCAGCAGCTGTATTTTCAGGACAACTATGTCTTCTACCAGTTTTCATCAGACGAGTGCAGTTACCTCTACTGTGAATTTGAAAGGGCCGAGGAGTGGCAAAATGGGGTCCGACTCTTGCTGCAGCTGGTGCCGCTCATCCCGTCCAGGGTGGGCGACTGCGACCTGTAAGTATGCCTCTCTGCTTTGACTCAACAGCTTTCCAATCAAGAGGGCGAGAAAACATTCTTTGCCCGATTTGGAACCAAACAACGGCTTCCCAGGGTTCATCTATCTCACCATCAGCCAAGTTGTGACTTTCCTTTCCTAAGGAAAGGGCTCAAACGCCTGGTGGGAAATCATCTGAACACAACATTTGGCAAATTAAAATAAATGAATCACGATTACCATCACTTGGTAGTGAAATGCTATATCATGAATATGGAAAATAGCTTCAAAGTAGTAGAGAAGTTCCAGCAGGGGCAGGGGGCCCCCCGAGGGGGCTTTGGGGAGAGGTGCGAGGATGGATTGGTTTTAGCCTAAGTAAAGTCCAATTTTTAAAAAATAAATGAATGCTTTTTATCTTTAATCCAAATAACCATTTACTTTTAGCTGATCCTTGTTATAGATTAGAATTTGATTTCACTTTCTTCAGTAGGTAGCTTTGAGCTTGGTTTACGATCTGATGGATACTGAAGTGATGGCGGTTCTTTCATGGTTCCCAGTAGGGATGACTTTTGAGTTCTCTGATTTGGAAAGGAAGCTCAGTGGCACTCCTAGTCCAAATCATGTCTGACAGTCTCTCTACGTCTCCTCAAGGAGGTCACATGGCCTTTTTAAGAAGACTTCCAACAAGGCTTCCAATGGTAGCCCATTCTCCTTTGTCATTGCTGTGTTAGGGAGTTTCCCCTTAACCCCAAACCCAGATTTGGCTCTCTTGGAACTTCTATTCACTGCTTCCCATTGTGTTTCCTGGGCCAAGAAATCCAAGTCCAGGCCATCTTCTACCTGATTGCCCTTTAAGTCCTCAGACAGTTCTTTTATCACCCTCTAAGGCTTTCCTTTTATAGGGCAAACATCCCATTTCTTTAACTGGGTCTTAAAATGAGCAGGTTCGAGGTATCCCACTATCCATGCCCTTTTCCTTTGGGTGCTTGGCAACTTATTGATGTTTTTGTGTTTTTCTTCCTAAAATATTGTGCCTAGAAATGAACACAGGTCTTGAAAAGGGCAGTGGGTTGCTCCCCTTTCTGGTCCTCATCCCTATTTTTCTCTTAAAGCATCCATCTTATGGAAGAAATGTTTTTTTTTGGCTTCCATAGCCCATTCTTGGAGAAGTTCTCTCTTTTCTGGATTGTCACTAACAATCCCTCTAAGAATCTCTTCAGAAATTGGTTGATATCAACAAGTCCACTGGATTGTATGATGATGCTATCCACTTCCCTTTTTTCTTTTTTAAAGAGAGAACTGAGACATTTACTCTTCTCCGATTCCATGGCTACTGTTCCATTCTTCCTGGTCTTCAAAGGTAGTCGTCTCTGAAAGGGGTCCCCCATCCTTGAGATTTTTTTAAGGACTTCAGAATAGAGTTCACCTAAACTAGACTTGAAATGATCAAGGGTGTTTATTCCTAGGTCATGGCTCAGTGATGGGCTCCTGCCTTATTTCTAGAGCTCATCTCATTCCTCTTCTATCCCTCTGGTCTGTGGTATATCCCCATGCCTAGATACTTTCCGATTCTATTTTGGTTTAACTACATATTCTCCATTGTGATCCCCTGGATACAATGCCTACATTTTCTCATGTGACTGTATCTTAATCTAAAAAGCTACCAGTTCCACCACCTCCTTTTAGTTTATACTTTTGCTTAGCCAAAATCTAGTCATCGACCTCTTCTCACCAAGGCTCACAGTATCTGTAAGAGCAGAGTTTCCTCCCTGCATTAGAATCTGCCATGTTGTTTGTTGTCCAGATTTGGGCTATTTGCATAAGGGTAGATGAGGCCATGGGGCTGAACATTGGCTCCTTTTTCCATGTCAACTTTTCTTCTTTTTGGCGTCGTATATACTCAGTAGGGTTTCTAACTTGATGAATAGAAGTAGGCAGATTTCCTCCTCTCATTCCCTTTTAGACCTTGTTCTTTTGATTAGCTTTTTAAGACTCCAGAATATCCATTATTACCACCCCTCATTAGATGTTCTCCATCCATTGCCCAGGGCTCGTCAAGTAGACAACGTGGTCTTGTTCAAAAATAGAGGGAGATACATTTGTCCTTCACGTACATTTGAGAATATTCTAAAAGGCTACTCGTTTATTCACACATTGGCTCATTAAGTGCATCCTAAAGTGCAATGCCTCATTAAGTTCTGCAGAGAAGCAAAGATAATACCAACCCTGCTTTCCGAGAGCTTTTAGTCCAGCAGTGGTGATAAAAACCCATCCGCAGAGATAATGGCTGTTGGTAAATGGATGAGAAGGAACAGCCGAGTTCCACGGGAGAAGATGAAGAGGAAGAGTCCTCTTTGCCCATGGAGGGTTGGGGGGAGAGGAGGAAGAGACTTGTGGAGAAGTGCCAGTTGAGCTGAACTTTGAAGAAAAAGTAGGGATTCCAAAAGGTAGAGATTAAAGGGGCTGAGGAGGCTGTCCCAAGACTAGTGGATAATGTGAGGAAAGGTGTGAAAAGTGTGAAACATTTCTGGCAGCTAGAAAGATAGTGGAGGGCTTGACTGTGGGAAGAAGACATTGGGCTTCATGTCGAAGACATAGAAGAGTTTTCTTAATGTTTTTTTTGGGGGGAGATAATGTACCCAGTCCCTTGCTTTGGGGTGGTGAAATATGGCAGTGATGTACAATGGAGCTTGGAGGAATAAGAGCTAAAGACCCGGGGAAAGAGTCTGTTCAGAGTCCCTGGGCATCCTGAGTGGCAAGAGCCTGGTGAAGCTTCAGAGGGCCATCCACATGGTCAGCGGATGGTGGCTGGGATCCATCAGAAGGTAGGGAAAACCAGCCTTGAGCTTTGCATATTTCCAATGGAGCTAGCCATTTTTGGAGGGCCAGTGGCTGACACACGCATTTGCATTTTATGAGACTTCCCAGGAAAAGACGATGGTCCAGTTTGGTGCAATTTTAAGCATTTGTCAATTATTATCTCAGTCTTCCAGTCATCGACACACTAATTTGCAAATGAGCCACTAATAAAAACATGTTATTTGTGTTTGTATCACACCCATTTGCATAATGGAGGGGGACCACTTTAATTCTTGGAAATAAGCTGTCAACTGGAGTCTTGTTTCCTGGAACTATTCACCTCCCTATCACACAGAATGCTTGGGGTTCAAAACAGGGAGAAAGGAGGGGGGATATTTGTCATTGGCCAGAGTTAGGGAGAAACTGCTCCCTTCAAGCTCACTAGGTGCTAAGGAGAGAGAAAAGTCATGGCCACAGGAGATCAGGCAGATGTCCTTGACCATGACGAGAATGGCCAGGAGCCGGTCTCTATTTTTGACCAACCCTGTGGGCTTCATAAAGGACTCCTGGTGAGGAAATTCCCTCCTACAATGCAGTTCTGTGCCTACTCTGCAAATTTATCTTGGAAAGTTGCATTTCTCTAAGAGGCAGCACATGGAGAATGAGCCTGAGAGTCAGGTAGACCTGGATTCAGATCTTGATTCTTACATAAACCAGCTCTATGTCTCTGTGCAAGTCCCTTAATTTCTTCATCTCAGTGCCCAAGGAAGTGATGATAATTGTTGTAGTGCCGTCGTTTTCAGTCGTTTGATTCTCTATGTGAACCCATTTGGGGTTTCTCTTTTTCTTTCTTTATTCAAAAATATTTTCTTTTCCCATTTACATGTAATAGCAATTTTCAACATATTTTCCAAAAAGATAAGATCCAAATTGTCTTCCTTCCCCCCACTTTGAGAGGGTGAGCAATGATTAATCATGTATTATCATGCAAAACATTCTTCCATTCTGGTCATTATTGAAAGAGAATACTCCTATAGAACCCAAACCCCACTTGGGGTTTTCTTGGCAAAGATACTGGAGTGGCTTGCCATGTCCTTCTCCAGTTCGTTTTACAGATGGGGAAACTGAGGTAAACAAGGTGAAGTGACTTTCCTTAGGTCACATAGCCAGTACTTGTCTGATGCCCGATTCGAACTTGAGAAGAGGAGTCTTCCAGACTCCAGACCTGGCACTCTATGCACACCTATCTGCTGTCTCCTCCTCCTCCTCCTCCTCCTCCTCCTCCTCCTCCTCCTCCTCCTCCTCCTCCTCCTCTTCCTCCTCCTCCTCCTCCTCCTCCTCCTCCTCCTCCTCCTCCTCCTCCTCCTCCTCCTCCTCTGTAGCTATTAATGAGAATCAGCATAGTCTAGTGAGAAGAATATTGGACCTAGAGTTAGGAAGGACTGGGAAAGTCATTTCTCTTCTCATTTGTAAATGAACATCACAACGCCCCCAGGGTCCACTTTCTAAGACTGTTTTGTTGTAAAGTGCTTTGAAATCCCTGAGCACCAAAGTGTTTTAAAGTTGGCAAAGGGCTCATCTGATCCTCCCAGTACTTCTGTGAAGTAACAAGGTGGTGGAGTGGAAAGGCCAGGGGTCCAGGTCCTTGCTCCACCACTAACAGCCTGTGGGACTTCAGACAAGCTTCTTGACTTTTTTTGCTTTTGTAAAATGAGGGAGTGGAAACAGTCAATCATTCAGGTGTTTTCTACTTCTTAATCTATAATGTTATTATCATCCCCATTTTAGAGGTGGGAAAACTGAGGCTTAGAAAGTTTAAGTGTTTTTTAAAAATCAAAAGACGAAGAAGGGAAGTGAGTTAAGGAGATGAGGCTGACTGGGGAATGCAGATTTCATTGCCAGTTTGCAGATGTCCTTTCTTTTATCAGAGATCCAGCAGACTATCCTCAAGCTGTTCCTCTTGCTTTGTATTTCTGATCTGTGGCATCTCCTTAAATTTCAGAATTATAACTGTAAACAAACCTTTCTTTCTTGATATTGTCAAGGGGATTATCCCCTCACTTTTGCCATAACTACAAAAATGTGTTATTATTTTGGTCGAATAACTTAAAAAAAAACCATTCCTGACCTTCCATCTTAGAATCAATACTGTGTATTGGTTCCAAGGCAGAAGAGTGGCAAAGGCTAAGTAACAGGGAAGCACAGCTAGGAAGTATTCGAAGTCACATTTGAACCCAGGACTCCCATCTCTCAGCTTGACTCAGTCCACTGAGCCACCCAGCTGCTCCCCAATTATCTTTTGTTTTCAAAATGTTCTAATAGTCAAACGTCTATATTTCCCCTCCCTTCTCTGTCTCTTGACTGGACAACAAGAAAAGAAAAAGAAAACCCTTAGGACAAAGATGCAGAGCAGAACAGAACAATTTCCCTTTGGCTGGACAGTGTGATTTGTTGAGGAGTCCCCAAGAAACTCAGAGGAAAATTACAACATCACATCAGATTGCAACTCAAGAAGGAAGCCGGAGATTCCCAGCCTTTGTCTGAAATTACACTCACCCGTTTAGGAAACTTAGTTTAGGAGTTTTCGCCTCATTTGATCTCTTGACCATAAGGAGTTGGGGACTTAAAGTGGGGAAGCCTGGGGTTATAGAACAAGAAGCCTGGGTCTATAGGACTAGAGATGGTGATGCCAAGAATAGCTAATATTTCTATAGTGCTTTACAGTTTGCAGAGTGCTTTGCCTCTACCATCTTATTTTGGGTGAGGTAGATGCTCTTAGCTCCATTTTGCAGATAACAAAACAGAGGCCAAGAAAGGAGAAACACCCTGTACAGGATCACCCAGCATACTTCTAGATATTGAGGGTCTGTGGTTTTTCTACTGTGAGCCCTTCTTGCCTTGAAAGAGCTCTTTGCCAACCTTAAAGCTATCCATAAATGCCAGGTTTTATTATTATTCTGTGATGCTTCTGGGGCAATTAGGAGGTACAGCAGCTAGAGCCCCAAGCCTGAAGTCAGGAAGACTTTTCTTCCTGAGTTCAAATCTGACCTCAGACACTTACTAGCTGGGTGACCCTGGGCAAATCACTTAACCCTGTTTGCCTCAGTTTCCTCACCAGTAAAATGAGCTGGAGAAGGAAATGGTAAACCACTCCAGTATCTTTGCCAAGAAAACTCCAAAATGGGATCATGAAGAGTTGGATAAGACTAAAAAATACAAAACCAAACCAAAAATTACTGACCATGATACCACTGAGTTAATGTTGACATCATGTGAACTAATTGGTCTAATATTATGGAAAAGTGAGTCCCCTTCAAGAGGTGAGCAACACATTTTTATTGGTGAGGTCTAGTGTCATGGGAGTCCCATCTCCACTTATCCGTCACCCTCTCGGCTCTTTTGTTGTTAAATCTAGCAGGGAACATTCAGAATGTAGACCTTAAAATCCTTGAAAGAGCAGGGCTCACAGAATCTTATACCTAAAGCTAGCAGGGTTCTCATTCCACTTTGGGGCACCTCTCATTATTTAAGAAGCTTCCCCTTAATATCAATATCTTTGACTTCCCCTTTTGCCCTGTTGACTTTTTGCTCCAGATTTCTGCCCTTTAGAGCACATGTAGTGTTTCAGATCGTATTTGAGCCTCCCCATGACCCTGTGAGGAGGGTCTGCTAAAGGTATCATCATTCCCATTTTATAGACAGATAATTCAAGGCTGAGGGAGATAAAGAGATTTGGTCATGGTTCATCCCTTGGGCCATTCTTACCTCCCATATGCCAATACCTGTTTAAGGATGGGATTCAGTGGAGGTGGATGGGTTTAGGGATGATGTGTCTCACAGCACGTGGGTCTATGGAGACCTTCTGAGTTCTGAAATTTGCCTAAAAGGTTTGACTTGATTGAATTGAATTCATATTTTTATTAAGCATTGACTACATGCCAAACACCATGTTGGATGCTAAGGATACAAAACAAAATGGAAAACATCCTTTCCTACTGAGATGCTAATATCCTCTTCCCTGGGCTCCCATTTCACTGGGAATTATAACATATACCCAGAAAAAAAAGGTCATTTGGGACACTAGTAAATGGTAGGGATGGAGTGCGTTAGGGGGAATCAGGCAAGGATTCATGAAGGAGATGGCACAGGAGTTGAGCCTTGGTGGAAGATGAAAATTCTCCAGGGCAGGGATGAGTAAGGAGGGAGGGTAGTTGAGGCAGGAGGATCAAGTAGAGAGTTGAGGGGGAAGGAGGATGGCTTTTGGGACTCTGTGAAGATGAACATGGGCTATTGGGTTCAGGAAACTGTGGTTGGATGGAACACAGAGTAATGTGGAATAAGGCTTGAACAGTAACTTGTAGCTGAATAGGAGAGAGTTTTGAAGCCAGGCTGAGAAGTCCGAATCTCATTCTAGAGGCAGTAGGGAGCCACAGAGGATTTTTCAGCACGCAAATGATGTGATATTGTCTCTTTTCTTCATAAGATGATTTTGGCAACTGGATTGAAGTAGAAAGGAGTTTATTTGCAATATAATCCAAATCTACTTGAGGGCTAGAAAGGTGGCCATGTGAGTAAAGAGAAGGAGCAAGATGTGAGATATAGTAGAGTTAATCAAGGAGGCTTGGCAATAGATACAGTGTCTGATTTGGGGTCAGGAAGACATGAGTTCAAATTCTGTCTCAGACACTAAGTGTGTGACTTTGGTCAAGTCATTTAACCTCAGTTTCCTTATCCGCAAAATGGAGATAATCATAGCACTTCCCTCCCAGGGTTATCAATGAGATAATAATGGCAAATGGCTTAGCATACTGCCTGGCCCAAAGTAAGTGCTACATAAATGTAAATTATTATGATTATATTATGATTGGTTATAGAGAATAAGTGAGAGGGAATAGTCTAGGATGACCCCAAGGTTTCAAATTTGGTTGACTAATAGAATGATGAAGCCCTCAAGGAGAAAAAGTAAGTAGTCCCACAAGGACATGGAAAAAGATCTGGGAGAGCACAGATACTGGCTCTCCTCTCAGCAAGATTTAGACCTAGTGGACAATCCCCGTGTGAATAGTGGGTTCTTCAGTTTAGAGCTGGTAGATGCCTTAGAGGTCATTTAGTCAAACCCCCTCATTTTGGGGAGCCGGGAAACTGGGACTTAGAGGTGAAATGACTTGCCCAAGGTCACAAGTCAGTCAATGGAATCCAGTCCTGCCTCGTATTGCTGCCCACTTTCCACTGGTCCATGATGCCTCAGATTATAGCAAGGCAATGAGTCTGTTTGTTTCATTTCCCCCATCTTCCTGTGTATCCAGGGCTTTCCACGAAGATCTGTCATGCACACGTAGGCTGGCTGAGCGAAGGAAGTCTAGGCTCTCTGTTGAAACACTAATTGGGCTGCTTATCACCTAGACAACCCAGATCGTGGTGACACCCATGGAAAAAAAGATATCTCCAGAGACGTTTAGGTTCCCCCAAATAGTACAAGGTTCTGGCCCCAGGTTGTAGAAAACAGATTTATGATGGGATGTACAAGAGGCCCCTGGAGTGTGGAATGCAACAGACTCATGAGCTCAGCCATCAGGCATCCCTTGGTGGGAGAGAGGCGTGAGAAGGCACGATTCCTCGCCTGAAGCAGCCAAGGCTACTGTCGAGTCAGCACCAGGACCTCATGTTCCACTTGAGGTCCTTCTTGCTCAGATGTGCTCTCTACTGGTGGTCATAGTGGTGATTCAAGGAAAAAGTCATCTGGAGTGAGTGGGGGCAACTAAGGGGCTCAGTGCATAGGGGAGCTAAGCCTAGAGACTCCCAGGACCTGGGTTCAAGTCTGTCCTCAGACATTTCCTAGCTTTGTGACTGGACAAGGGACTAAACCTTCACTGCCTAGCCCTTGCCACTTGTCTGTCTTGGAAACAATACACAATATTGATTCTAAGACAGAAGGCAAAGATTTTTGGTTTTTACAGTGATGGGTCTGACGTCAGAGAGCTTGAATTCAAATCCGAGCTCAGCTACTTGCTGGCTGAATCATCACAGGCAAGTCATTTCCTGATCTGCAAAATGAGAGGATTAGTCCAAATGGCTTCTAAAGTTTCTTCCACTCCACATCAAGAACCCATGATTGAATTTTCTCACCTGTAAAGAACCCTGAAACCCGTCTGTCCATTCTGCCTCCCTGGCACGGTTGTCAGGCTTAAATGAGACTTCTCAGCAAACTTTAAAAGCCCTCCCCAAACATCAGATATGAACATGATGATTCTCCTTCAAGTACTGAGTCCTGCTTATTAGGTTAGGAGCAATCGATGTCCGCAGGACATCATCCCCAGCTCAGAAAAGCTTGGTTAAATATCAGGGAGCCTTTCATCAAGACCACCAGGGGCCCAGAAATTACTCGGGTGCAGATTGTTCTGTTTTCCAAAGTCCAATTTCTCTTCTGAAGTTCAGTGCCAGCACGAAAAAATCCTCAGGCCTTTGTTCTCCCTGCCTTTATCAGACTGTCTGTCAATTGCTTTTCCAAATCCTTGACTGGGTGAGTAATTAAATTACAGATTGGAAGCCAGCAGCGCTGGTTTGTACCTGTTTGTTGGGAAATCTTGTAAAATCCGGAGTTTGGAGTTAACAACTCCAGTGGAAAGGGTGTGATTTTAAAAAAGGAAAGAAAAAAGACTTTAATACAATTTAAAGAAACTAAAGCCAAAATTGATCAGCCAGCTTTTCATTGTTAATTCCTGGAGATGTTCCTATTAGATAGTTTCTGAGTCTAGGGAGGAGCCCTTTGCCCTCCATGGATAAATCTGAAGTTGGCTTTTTGTACTTAGCTATGAATGGAAATCGATCATAGGGCTCTGATCTTGATGGTGCTTTCTTGGGGGTGTAATTATCGTGAATCCTCCTGGCTCCACGACTTGTATTTAAAGGGATTGCTTGTTGGAATCAGATTTGCCATTGATTTTAGTTATCCAAGTAAGCGTCTATGGCCAACGTTTTAGTATGACTCCCTAAAAAAATTTTAAGTGAGTTTTCTTATCTAAGAAGGAATTTGAATATTCTCTCTATCTGTCTCTGTCTCTGTCTCTGACTCTGACTCTCTCTCTGTCTCTCTCCCTCTCTCTGTCTCTCTCTGTTTCTCTCTCTGTCTCTCTCTGTTTATCTCTCTCTGTCTGTCTCTCTGTCTCTCTCTCCTTTTCCATCTCTTTCTCTGTTTCTCTCTCTCTGTCTGTCTCTCTCCCTTTTTCTCTCTGCCTCTGTCTCTCTCCTTTTCTCTCTCTCTCTGTCTCTGTCTCTCTCTGTTTCTCTCTCTGTCTGTCTGTCTCTGCCTCTGTCTCTCTCTCTGTCTCTGTCTCTCTGTCTCTCTGTCTCTCTCTGTCTCTCTCTGTTTCTCTCTCTGTCTGTCTGTCTCTGCCTCTGTCTCTCTCTCTCTGTCTCTGTCTCTCTCTCTCCCTTTCTCTCTCTCTGTCTCTGTTTCTCTCTGTCTGTCTGTCTCTGCCTCTGTCTCTCTGTCTCTGCCTCTGTCTCTCTCTGTCTCTCTCTCTCCCTTTCTCTCTGTCTCTGTCTGTCTCTGTCTCTGTCTGTCTCTGTCTGTCTGTCTGTCTGTCTGTCTCTCACATTGGACAAGTCACGACTCCTATGGATCTCCATCTTCTCATCTGTAAAATGAGTGAGTTGGATTAGATAGCTTTCCCAGGTCCAGACAATTCCAGATTTAGGATCAGCCTTGGGTATGTATATGCTTTCTCTGGGCTGCAGTTCTGATGTAAAATGAGGGAACTGGACTGGCTCTGAGGCCCATTTTAGTGTGGACTTGGTTCCTGCTTCCTTTAATAGGTCTGTCTTTGTTATTCTCGGGAGCTCAAACAGAATTTGAAATCAAGTATCTCTGTGTCCATCTCTTTCTTCTGCCTAAATACCCTCTTGCCTCTTCTCTAGCCTGCATTCAGAGGCATTTCCCCCTAGAAGTCTTCTCTGTCTACCTTGTCCTACTAGATATGTAAATCATCTAATCTCTCTTAGCCTCTGTTTTCTCATCTGTGAAATGGAGATAATAATAACACTTACCTTCCAGCATTGTCATGAGGACCGAATGAGATAGTAACATGAAGTGCTTTGCAAACCTTAAAGAGCTGTGTAATCACCAGCTGTTATTCCCAATGAGATTAAGGACTCTTAGAGGACAAGACCATATGTTCTTCTGTGTCAGAGGTCTCAGAAGTGGGCTAAGCAGATGGTAGATGCTTAAGAAAGATATTCTAAACTCTCCAGACCTAAGATTTACAACAAAGACATCTTCAAAGACATCCAAATATGGTCTGTGCTCGATTTAGCACAAGTAACAAATTCCGTCCTCAACTGATGCATTGGAGAGTGTCCTGAGGATATTAACCAGGATAGGCAAGGGCTTGCCTCCACATCATCTTAGCATCAGAGGAGGGACCTGTGCATGTTTATCCTAAAGGAGAGCCAGTTCAGGGGACCTGAGAGCTCTCTTCAAGGATGTGAAAGGCCATCATGTGGAACAGAGAAGAGACTTGTTCTGGTTGACCAATGAGAGCAGAGCAAAAACCAACCAAGGCAGGATGTTGGGGAAAACTTCCTAACAATTAGAGCTGCCCTGAGAGGTTCCATCTCTAGCTGGAGGACCACTTGTCAGGTATGACACAGTGGGCATTCCTTTGGCAAATGGGTTGACCTGGATGGTCGTTAAGGTCCACCCCCACAACCCACAGATTCTGTGACTCAGCCTTTTAGAGGGGCACCATCTTGTTTTGTGGCTTCATGGTTGTCTGAATTGAAGTCTTTGGGATGTAGAATCAGAGAATCTAAGTTGGATAAGACCTCTGGATCCATTTCATTTAGCCTACATGTGGACAAGACACCAATGTCTGTCAAATGCCTCTGATGGAAGACACTTCCAAAGACTACTCTTTTCCACTCATTCTACTCTTGAACTCTCTTAATTGTCAGGAAGATTTTTTCTTATAAAAGAATAACAAGACCTCAGAGGCCAACTAGTCCAACCTTTAAGAGGAATTCTCTTGACAACCAAACTTAAAGTCATCATTCAGCCTTTTCAAGGGGCCCTTCATTGAGGGGGAGCCCCTTACCTCCAGAGGCAACACATTTCACTTTAAGACTCCCTCATTTATCAGGAATTTTTTTCCTGATCTGGAAGGAACCTAGAGACTGTCTCTTCTAATTTGTACCCATCCAAGAATACCCTTTATAAGTACCCTTTTCTGTTTTCACCCTTAACTAAAATTTGCCTCTTAGCTACTCCCACCCATTGTTCCTAACTCTGCCATCTTGGTCCCAAACCTTATACATCAGTGTCATCCTTGGGTGATATTTAGAGAACAAATGGTACACCTATGATTAATTGAATTTGGCAGTGTGCTTATTGATTTAAAGAGAATAGTTAGATCAATATGGGATTAGAGTCAGCCAGGTGATTTTATGATTACATCTGGGATTTGTGACGGCTATGGTAAAAGGTTGCCATTTGCCCTTTGATTTTCTACACAGTGTGGGTAATACAGCCAAACTGAAGAAAAAAAGCTAAAAAGTAATTAGCTGTTTATTTTTCAGGTCCCATCAGAAAATTGAAGGCACAGAAGAAACCAGTGATGAAATTCTTGTTCGGCTCACATCTGCGGTGAGATTATTAAATATATTTACCTTAGAATCAACCATATTCATTTTTGTATTTGTTCTTTCTGTCTGTCTTCCTCTTCCTCAGTTTTAAGCTAGAAGGGACCTTAGCATCAATTCAGTTCACCCCGATTTTTTAACTGCATCCTGTGTGGCCAGTACTTTGCACTAATGGATGGCAGGTGATGTCTGGCCAACTGCTCAGGCCCTGAAGCCCTCCATCTAATCATAAAAAGTATGGGCCAATAGAGAAGTGTCTAATTAACTGTAAAAATAGCTCCAGGCCTCCTGATGTCTCTAGGGAATATGAACAAGTTTCTCTTTGATTGAATCAGAAGAGGAGGCTGGCTACTAGTTTAGAAAAAAATGAGCTATCTTCATGGGTGACCCCATAGAACCCGTGGATCAAGTTTAGTTAGTTCCAGGGTTAAAGCTAGGTAGACTATGACCCTGAGCCTATAGCACAGGCAGGGTAGAGAAGGGATTTGTTTTTTCCTCTCTCCAACCCCCATTAGCAATGGCAAATAGCTGTAGAGCTACTCACCCAGTAGGAAGCACCCATTCAGTAGTTGGAGAGTTCTTCTATTCAAGAGAATTCAAGACGCAGGATTCAAGAGGAGGAAGACAACATATTCTCCAGTCAGACATGGAAACAGAGAGGCACAAGCTCAAAAGAGGAAGCACTTTCTAGGGGAGTGATTTCTGGCAGCATAGAAGAGAGTCACTCATGGATTCAAAAGAGAATTAACTCTGGGAAAAAAGCCGTGCTATTGGGACAGGACATTTCTGGGCATATAGAGTCAAAATCAAATCATTTTTGCCCTTGTAAAACTTATACCTTAGTGAGAATTATAACATTATCCTGAATATGTCTCCCAATACAATAGGAGCTATCAATGTATCTATAGACAAAATTGGGCTAGGATCTACTTATTGAACTCATACTATCTTTGAGTCCCCAGAGAGCACCCTACTTCTACTGCCCTCACTGGTTTAGAGGGAAACCTGAGGTGTGCTGGGTTTTCTAGTATTGTCACTTCCATACTTGCCATTGATCATCAGACCTAGGTTCAAATCTTGTCTCTGCCACTCA
This sequence comes from Monodelphis domestica, assembly GCF_027887165.1. NCBI lineage: Eukaryota > Metazoa > Chordata > Mammalia > Didelphimorphia > Didelphidae > Monodelphis > Monodelphis domestica. The sequence continues at coordinate 314,013,557 of NC_077231.1, forward strand.
AATAACTGTGTAAGCTTGGACAGGCTTCCCCTTTGGGGGCTTCAGTTTCTACCTCTCACTGGTAAGTCTTAGCTCTGCTAATTACTTACTATTTGTGTGACTCTGGGGGAATCCCTGACCCTCAGGTTTTCCATCAAATGAAGACGTTTGATTGGATTGCTTCTGAGGTCTCTTCCAGCTCTACACTCACTAATTAGCCTTTGTATGTTTATGTTGAAGACAGATGAGAAGAGATAGTGAGAGCTTCTCCCTATGAAAAGAAAAAAAGGACCCCTTCAGAGAGTTTTCTCAGCGATTTGTCTTGGACCTTGACTTTGGTTATACAATGGTAGCATTAGATTGGATAGTCCAATGGATGCACAAGATACATCATGTGATGACATTTTGGTTTTCCTCTAGTATGAGGACAGCCAACAGTTGCAGGGGACTTACTTTGTTACAGGGCTGTTTGAGATAGAAGGAGCAAAGCGCAGGCTGGGTATGAGCCTCCACGGGTTAGCAGGATGTCCTCTGAATTTAGCCCAGCTAAATGGAATAGAATGAAGTCTGTCCATTAGTCAGTGTGTCCTGAATGCCTGGGACATTCTGGACCTTACAAAGGACAGAGGTTACTGGGAGCAATCACAAGGTCAAGCCATTTGAGGATGAAAACAACACAAATAATGGCATCATACAGATGGTAGGAATAAAACTAGCTGGCATTTAAAGGTCACAGCACAATGGGCGGAGAGGGAGCTTGGAGTCAGAAGAGCCCAGTTTGAAGTCCTGCCTTTGACCCAAATCAGCTCTGTGAGCCTAGGCAAGTAAGTCCCTTCTCAGTATCCAAAGGTGACTCCCCCAAGGCTAGAAGTTTCAGATCACTTCCACACTGGCAGGGAGCTGTGCTGATGAAACCAGTGGCCATTCTCAGAAGTGGGAACTCCAGGTAATTCATATCCCCATTTTACAGAGGAAGAAATGGAGTGATGAAGTGGCTTATCCAAGGCTATAAAGCTAAGAGGGCTTTCAGTTCAGCTCTTTTTCACTCTAGGTCCAAGATTTAACCTTGACTCTCTTATTCCCATCCCAGCTTCTCATTTGGCAAGTTTGTCTTTTCTTATGACATCAAATATCTCTTTTCTTCAGATTACTCAGTCCATAACTCCACTACTATTTCCTAAAGCCATGCTGATTGCAAGTTGTTTTTTGATGCACTGGCCCTTCATCAATTAGATAGCATACATGAAATCCTTTGCAAACATTAAAGTGCCAATTAAATAAATTATGGAACATTTATGTGGTCTCCTGTGTGCTGGGCACTGGGCTCAGTGCTGAGGATACCAAAAAAAAAATGGTAGAACAGTCCCTACCCTAAAAGAGATTATAATCTAATGGGGAAGATAACCTGTCAACAAATATTTATAAGTTATATACCAGTGAAACAGGAAATAGTTAACAGAAGGAAGGAAATGTATTATCATCTTCCCTTCCTTCCTTCCTTCCTTCCTTCCTTCCTTCCTTCCTTCCTTCCTTCCTTCCTTCCTTCCTTCCTTCCTTCCTTCCTTCCTTCCTTCCTTCCTTTCTCCCTTCCTTCCTTCCTTCCTTCCTTCCTTCCTTCCTTCCTTCCTTCCTTCCTTCCTTCCTTCCTTCCTTCCTTCCTTCCTTCCTTCCTTCCTTCCTTCCTTCCTTCCTTCCTTCCTTCCTTCCTTCCTTCCTTCCTTCCTTCCTTCCTTCCTTCCTTCCTTCCTTCCTTCCTTCCTTCCTTCCTTTTTCAGATAACTTTGCCTCCTAGTGGAGAAGATGGAAACAGTTACCAGGAACTCTGCTTCCCTTTTTCCACATGTTGAAGAAAAAAAAAGATATAACATATTTATGAGTATAACCTTGTTTTCTTTTACGTAGTCCCCTCTAGTCTAGGACATGAATCAACTCCATTCTTTGCCAAAATACATCACTTCCATTTGTACCTCTCTCCCTCTGGTATTCTCTGGGACTTGGTTCTGTTGATCATTTCCCTTTCCCCATCTCCTTACTCTAACTTTCATTCTCTTCCCTTCCACTAGCTCCTTCCCAAACCCATTCAGGACTTCCCTCTCCTTAATGCTACCTCTCCTCTGATTTTTCTATCTTTTTCTGCCCTTTCACTGATAAGCATTCAGACAGTCTATACTTCCTTTCTTCTTGCTCATTTGTCATCCTCCTATAGTCTGGCTGGTGTCTTCATCACTCTGACGAAGCTATTCTCTCCAAGGTCACCAGTGACCCAAGAATTTGAAAACCTAATGAACACTTTGGAGATATCAGGATCAGAGGGTCATAGATGTAGGACTTCAAAAGTCCTGAGAGGCCACCTATACCAATCCCACACCTCCCCATTTTACAGATGAAGAAACTGAGACTCAGAGTTTGTGATTTACCCAGAGTTTCAAGGTAAAAAGTGGTAGAGGGGAGATTTGTACTTCTGTCCTCTGACTCTAAATCTAGTACTATTTCAACATGTTAAGCATCCTTTCTTTTTTTGCTAGACTTTTTTCCTTTTTATCAAGTTTCTCATATGCTTCCCAGTTCTTCTTTTATTTAGAAGATCAAAGAGTCAAATGTTAGGTGTGCTCCACATTTGCTCTTTGATTTGCCCATGTGATTTAGGACTGAGCATATGCAAGCTAGGACGTCCCCATCCTACTCTTGAATGGAAGTCACATTATGCTTTTATACTTGCTACAAGATTTTTCTCCCTTAGAATTTCCATTATTTGTCCTCCTGGGTGACTTTTGGGTTGGAATGGAAATCTGTCTTTTTTTTCTGAGCATCTGTAAGGGATAGGGAGAACTAGATCGGTGCCAAGCTGATCTGAGTTGGGGAAGGAGAACCTGGCAATGGTGGAGTTGGGTTTTGGGGTGGAGAACCTCTCAAATTTGAGTCATATCAGGGTCTTTGAGATCACTCTGTGTTTCTTGGGGTAGGCACATTTGGGGGAGAAGTCATCCTTTCTGAGGAGCCCCTGGGGTCAGCTTGGTGACACAGAACCAGAAATGAGTTAAACTAGACTTAGCAGGGTTTTAACAAAGGACCTTGTTTCTGCTTGCCTTTCTTTCTGGCTATTTGCCCCTTCCTTCCCTGAAGGGAATAGGATGCTGGCCTGAGTGGACTTGTCTCTTCCAGGAGAATGACAATGAGTTCTTTTCCCAGGGGATGCTCGACCTTTTGACTCATTTCTTTTCTCAAGCATTAGGGAGGGGAGCAATTGCTTTTCTGATTTCAGATGTAGGGGAACTCCCAGGACCCACCCATTGGAGTGAAGGGTGCTTGAGGAGCCTTCAGGGGCCCTGGGGCTATCATTTGATTTGGGTTGGGACCAGGTTCAGGGAGGACAGGCAGCTTTGAACCTAATGGGATTTTTGTGAGCCTCATGATTTGTTCATGATAAATATCTGACATTTACACTTATTGTTTTTAGATTCATAAGATATTGTACATGATATAGTGCTCATAATGCAGAGGGAGGCAGCTTAGCTTAGGAAATAGACCATAAAGAGCCAACTTGGGGGTCACAAAGACATAAGTTCAAATCCTGCCTCTGGCCAGTACTGACTATGTGACCTAGGCATCCCCCTGGGTGGATCATGTAACCTCTTGCTGCCCATGGCAGCTCAGAGAGCTTAAGTGGCTGAGTAGATGCTGATCTCCCTTAGTGGAGGGGCCTTCCACACTGGGAGTTCCTCAAGGCACCAAGATCACAGGTCTCATTAAAAAAAAAAAAACATGCAAATCCCTGCAAAATAGCTGTTGTTCCTTTCTTCTCCTCTTCCTCTTCCCCCAGCAGCTGCCCTGCTGCCGGTCTAGGTTGGCTAATCATGGAGCATACCACCTCTGCTGGCAGGGCATGAGTCTTGACTGAAGGGGTCTTGATGCTGCCAAGCTGGGTCTGGCTGCCATTGGACTCTTCTTGGGGCATCCTTGCTGTCCTCGTTGGTCTGCTCCTCTCCCTGGTCTCGCTCCTCCATAAGCAGGTGTGGGCTTTCATTCCCTTATGCTACTGCTCCCTTTGAGCTCAGGCAGTATCTCTCAGTTGAGGGGTGCCAGCAGCCTCTCTCGGACTCTCCCAGCCTCGGGTCTGAGGCTTGTTGACTCTGGCTTTAGGTGGCAAAAACATTAAGGCTCTGGTTTCCCAGACTTCCCTGCCTTCCCCGAGCTCTTGCATGGACCATGATAGTCAATCTCAGTGAAGTCAATTACACTTCCCAGACTCCCGTGGGGGTCCAATGCTAGGGAGTGACCAGGGCCAAAGTAGGAGCAGCCTGTGCCCTCGAGGCAAGAACCTTTGCTGGCCTCTTCCAGCCTGGGACCTCTTTTTCTGCTGTGGAATGTTGATGTTGCCTCCAAAGGGTTCCCTTTTACATTTCCACATCTTCCTGCCTGGTCAGCTCTTCCTGGGGCACATTCGAAGGGTAGGGGAGTAGATCGCTTACAATGCTGACTGGCCTTGGAGTCTGAGAGCTGGGTTCAAGTCTCTGTGAAGCAGAAAATCTGGGTCCTGGATCCTAATGATTTTGTAGGTCCAAACCCATCCCTTTACATGCATTTGCATGTAAATTAGGAAGCCACCAAGATGGTCTGATGCTTTAAAGGATGTTATCAACTCTACAGCACTAGCATTTGAGTCTGCCTTAAGTGGAGGAGCTTTTTGGATCCAGTGTGGGACCTTGTACTGTCTCCAGTGGGAAAAGAGCCCCTCTTTTGGGTGAAGAGTGCTTGGGGCTGCCCCAGGCATCCCTGGTGTGGGCATCACAGCCTTACCCAGAGAAAGAGGAAGGACTTTACCATAACTAGAGCTGACATTACATGGAGCTTGAAGGTTGACGAAGCGCCGCATTCATTATGCAAACAAATACAGAAACTGTACAGATGAATCACCCAAGAAGAAATCATGTGTGTAATTTTCAAAGCTATTATGGAGGTAACTTGGCAATAGAGAAAGATCAAAGGATTTCAAATCAGAGGTCCTGGGTGCAAATTCTGGTTCTACTCCTTACTCCCTGGGGGACCTGGAGTGAATCACTTTATCTCTTTGGGGCTCAGCTTCCTTCCTTATAAATAAGAGGTTGGACCTGAGGGCATCTAATCATCTCTTTAGATTCTCACCTAACCCCCATGAGACAAATACTGTAGGCATTATTGTTCCCATTTTATAGATGAAAAAATTAACTTTTCCCTGGTCACCTGCAGGAATCAAGCTTTGCTCTCTTGACTCCAAGTCCAGTCCTCTCTCCATGGTACTAGGCTGCCTCTCTTTATCAGTCATCCCAAATATTTGCTGTACTCCTGCTTTATTCTAAGATCCTACTAAGATAGTAGGGAAGGGTTTGGGAGGGACATGGGAAGTCATTAAGAGTCCAGTTCCTTTATTGTTCAGATGAGGAAAATGGGGCCTGGAGAGATAAGTGATTTGCCCAAGGTCACACAGTGACCACTGTAAAGAGGCAAAACTCGAACTCACATCTTCTTGGCTATGAGGCTAGCTCTCTCTCCACTTTGCCCCACTGCATCTCTTTCTGTCTAGCAATAATGAAATCATGTGACATACATAAGGTTTTTGGCACGAAAACTGTTGCCCTGGTGAAATATATTTGTTTTAAAGAAAAATATAGTTAGGAGATGTAGGTGCTTCTCATTAAATGGTTATTCAAAATCTAGAAATTAATTCTATCAGTAAGCCAAGACTAAATTTGAAGTTGGCTGGGATTCTTTCATCTTCTTCATCCCTCTCCCACCTATGCCAATCCTACCTGTCTTAGCTAACATCCCATTCTAGTGGGCTAGCCTCCTCCTTCTTTTTTTTGAAATGCCAAATAATTTATTCTTAGTATTGAGAGGGAAGACAAATCTTTGTAGATGTTTCCAGTCTAAAGTAAGGCAGGATTCACTCTAGGGTCTCCAGATTCCTCATGGAGGACTTTTTCTAACACAATGCTAGCTGTTATTGTCTATCGATCCATATGGTAATTAATCACTTACTGCCATGTTGAATCTCATCCATTCCCTTGAACAGTTTCTAGTTTTTCTAGTTTCTAGATCTTTTATTTACTCCTGTTCTCTCCCCAATTAGATTGTAAACTTTCTGAGGGCTGGGACTATGGCTTTCCCTTTTTGCATCTTGGCCACCCCTTCCTACACATTCCACCAACTCTAGCATCTTGAGTAGAATCGATGCTTAATATATGGTGGATGATTTTGCATACAGTGTTCATTTATTGACCCTGCACTGTTTGATTCAGCAGATCCTGGTTAGAGCCACTCTAGGGGGAAAGTGGGACTCCTTAAAAGGATGACCCAAGGCTTACCATTCAATGCTGGGTGCCAAATTACTCATTGCTAATGCAGCCTGTGATGGCATTGACTTTTTTCCTGTCCTCCATGTCTTACTGAACTTGCAGTCCACTAATGCCCCCAGGAGGGTATGGGGAGGGGAAGGAAATATGCATTTATTAAACACCTAGTGTGTGTCAGGCACTACTGTACTAATGAACAATTTACAAATATGATCTCATTTGATCTTTATAATAATCCTGTAAAGGTGCTGTTGTTATAGCTATTTTACAGTTGAAGAAACTGAGGCAGGCAGAGGTCAAGTGGCTTGCTCAGGGTCACACAGCTTGTAAGTGTCTGAGGTCAAATTTGAACTCTTGTCTTCTTGACTCCTGGCCCAGAGCTCTCTGCACTGTGGTGCCCTTTGCATCTTGGGCAGATTTTTTTCTTTTCTTATACATAAACAGTGCATATATTTTGAGGAGGAAAATTTCTTCTGTTTATGAGAAAGATGAGATATCCAGAAAGGAGAATCAGTTCTGAGTTGTGAGCTCTCCTTTCCAATTGAATTCTTCATCTGGATCCAGCCAGATTCTTTGTTTTTTTCTTGTTTTATTTTCTATGCTTTGGTCCTAAATGGAATAAACTCTTCCTAGCACATAGGCTACAGGTCTATTCATCCATAAGATTAAAGGAACACACGTCCTTGTCAAAAAACCAAAGGAGCACTCAGTGAACAGCACTCCAGACTGGCTGGGGTGATGGAAATAGACCTTTTCTCCAGGTGGAGGAATATACTTTGAGGATCTGTGTGTGCTGCCCAGTGGCTGCCCCTTCCAGGTCCCCAGGACCCACTTAAATGCCTTTCAAAGCCCTTATCTACTCCTTTGGTACAAGAGCAATGGAGTTATGCCTTCCTTGTAGGAGACTTATCTCCCTTTGGCTTCCTCTGTGCTTCTCTGGGGGCTGGCAAGCCCAAATCAGTAGAAGGTTGCCAGTTTATGCTTCTTTAGAACTTGACAGCATATAGAATATTTTCTCCCTTTGGGCAAGTTATGGAGCCTCTCAGCCTCAGTTTCACCATCTGTAAAATGGGTGTGACATGTTATTATAATAATGGCATTATATATCAGGGATTGCTATGAAAATAAATGAGGCGGCTTACCTGAATAGATTTTCAAACCTCAAAGTTCTATGTTAAAATATTAACTCCTCATTTATTATTTTCATGGTGGTGGTTGTTGCCCACCTGATACAGGGAAGCATAACCTGCTTTATAGATGGGAAAACAGGTTCAGAAAGATTAAGGTAGATGACTTGTCCAGGGTCACACATCCAAGCTCTTGATTTTCCACCAAAGACCAAGCACAGACTTTTTTGCAGTGACTTGCTAGTAGGTCAGTGCTGTGTGACTCACCCATGTCCCTTCCTCTTTGGACCTTCATTTTATCACTGATAATGCCATGATTTGAGGTCCCTTCTTGGCAGTGACATGTAGAGAATATCCCCCTGATCCACTTTGATCTACATGAATTATTCGTTTCCTCGGAGTGGTTGTGTGTTGGCGTCTCAAGCCCAAGTAGTATTTTGTTCATGCAGAAAATGATCATCCATGATTGCTAACGATCCACTGGCAAATGGGAATTTAATACCCCTGCTGCTGGCAGCAGAGGGAGTGAGGCTCACTGGCTTAAAGCTCAGAAGGCTCAAGGAGCTCATGGGTCCAACCTCCTGGGACTCCTGAGAGCAGGAATCAGAAGCAAGAAGAGGAATGACTTGTCCCGCGTCACAAAGTGTGGAAGGGGACAGCGATGCAAATTCTGCTCCTGTGATTCCTAAGTGTAGGGGGTTCAGCCTGTGCAAAGGCACTGAGGTGAAAGAGAAGATGTTCTGAGTGCAGAAAAACCAAGTAGGTTCATTTGGTCCTCGATAGGGTAGCGCAGTGGAGACAGTGCAAGGCGTGGAGTCAGGAAGTCCTGAGTTTAAATCTTGTCTCAGCCACTTATTAGCTGTGTGCCCCTGGACAAGTCCCTTACCCTTGTTTGCCTCAGTTTCCTCACCTGTCAAATGAGCTGCAGAAGGAAATAGTGAGGCACTCCAGGATCTTTGCCAAGAAAAGTCCCAATGGGGTCACAAGAGAGTGGAACACGACGGAAATGACAGAACAACCACGAGAAAACACTTTAAGCTTTGCAGAACACTTTAATCCTTCCACCAACCCGGAGATATAGACGTTCTTCCTATCCCTATTTTATAGCCGAGCAACAGATCCTACAGGGAGGGAGGGTCTGAGGTGAGATTCACACTCAGGGCTCCCCGGTTCCGAGGCTTGTCCTCTGGGAAGGGAGGGGGTGTTCAGGGAGGGCTGGCCTCTGGGGAGAGGACTTGTGGAGCCCCTCTTAGGGCCACTCAACCGCCTTGGGGGTCCACTTTTCCCCAGCTCTTCCCCAGAGCCCCAGGAAGCAGGACCGTGGCCAGCGGCCACAGCCCAGTGAAACCGTCTAGGCCGACGGGCTACACCAGTGTGAGGATGACTGACAGACCTCGGAGCTGTTGATGACGAGGCGGGTGTCCAGCCCCGCTTCCCCGGGCGGAAGAGACGGCCGGAGGTCATCCTCTCCATCCCAGACGGTCACCAGCCAGCCTGACTTTATTCTGCCGCTGGAGCTGGATGACTGTGGAAGAGGCGGGAAGGCCGATGACTTTGCGCAGCTCTGCCTCCCTGAGATCCAACTGAGGCTCGAGGCAAGGCATTAAGTCCCTGAAGGCGTTGGGCCTCTTGGAAAAGAAGGACAAACAACAACCATGTAGGCGCTGCGCCATCTAGTGGCCAATAAAGATGAAGCCCGACAGAAATTGTCAAAAGGTCTAAATGACTGGCGCGCCGGTGCCCTTGGTGGAGCGAGAAGCCCGATGGCGAAGGGCTCAGGGAACGGGCCAACAGGGGCAGGAACCTTCGAGTCTGCTTGTGAAAGGGAGGCAGGCCGGCAGACGCTTCCAGGGGGCGAAGAAAGGCTTTCTCGGGTTCTGGGGGGATCTTGGCAGGCATGGAGGCAGCGAGTGAAGATGGGACGGGATGGGTCAAGGAGGTGAGCCAAGATAAGGAGAAGGACAGCCTCCAAAGGGGAGAATGGAGAAGATCTTGAAAGCTCGGGGCTTGCATGTCCTCCCCAAAGGAGGAGGGCAGGAGGAGAAGGTCTGTGGACTTACTGGTTGAAGAGCTGGGAAGACGGCAAGCTGAGGAATGGATTTTCTGTTGTTATTTTTAAAACCGGAGAATTTATTTTCAAAATTATCGTTTGTTTTCCTGAGGAAGTAAAGATGAGAGAAAGGCAAGTCCTGAGCAGCTGGGCACATTGTGGTCCCAAGACTCATTCTCCCGACTCCCCCAGAGACAGTGTCACCATGAAGAGACAGACTCAATCTGTCCTGTCACTTAACTTCTTTCAGACTCAGTTTCCCCAACTGTAAATGTAGACACTGGAATGACTAAGTAATAAATCACTGATATTATCATTCTGATCTGGAGTCATTAAGAGAAGCTAATTGATCATCTAATTCTTCTGAAAATATTGGGAAGCATTTGATGAATGTGCTTTCCAAAAGCCTTCAAACAAAAATTGCTATAAGGAAAAGAAAAGTGCATGTTTACAGGGCTCATTGGCAGTGAGATAGTTCAGTGGATAGAATTCTGGACTCCAAAGTCAGGAAGAGCTGAGTTCCAATGTGACTTTGGGCATTTACTGGCTCTGTGATCCCAGACAAATCATCTTTAGGATCCTATGCCTCAGTTTTTTCATCTGTAAAATGGAGATAAAAATAGTGTTGGCCTCCTAGGGTTGTTGTGAAGACCAAATAAGGTGATATTGGAAATCACTTTGTGAGTTTTAAAGTGCTCTCCAAATGGCAGGCATCATAACTAGATGCAGAGAGAAGCCCCACTGACATATGCCTTGTTGTGGCTGGATGACGACCCTTGGATCTTGAAAGTTCCAGCAGTGGATAGCTGCCTTTGGCAAGCTAGAAAGATTTCAACTTCATCCTGGCATAGACCTCTGTCAAGCAATGACCAGCCAGACCAAGTTGGGTGCTCCTCATCGGGCTGTCTACAGGGTAAGGAATTAATTTCTCAGCCCAACAGTTCCAGAAGATTTTCTACAAGAGCAAGAAGGGGCTGCTGTCTTCCCTAGGGGAGCGTAGGACCATCCTTGATTGCTGAGCACGCTTGTGGAGGTATTAGCGACTCCCAGAAGCCAAAGGGAAGAGTAAGCAGCAAATTCCCACAGTAGCATTTCCCTTGGCTTAAAAGAGCTTAATTACCGTATCATTACCTGAAAACATTGATTTAGGGTTTGGTCTCTAGTGCACTTCTTCTGAGACTCCACCATTGTTCATAGGAAGCCAATGGTTACGGTAAGGGAGGAAGAGGACCTTGGCTAAATGGGCAGAAAACTGGAGCTTCCCAGATGGACTTTCTGACTGGTATCCTCTAGACCTGGGCATTAGTCACCTCGCCCTTTAGCCGGGGAATGTGATGGTCTTGGCTCTTAGCTCTTCCAGGGTCAAGATAGCAAAGATGAAATCAGCCTCCTGGAAAGGAGAGAAGAGAGAAGCAGAAAGACATTTGGTATAACCAGAGGCAGCTAGATAAAATGTTAGATTTGGGCTTGGAAAATCTGAGTTCAAATCCTGATTCAGAGCCTTTCAGTCTCTGGGACTCTAGTCAAGATAAGTATCTTCTTTCAGACTCAGCTTCCCCATCTGTAAAATGGAGATAATTATAGTACCTGCCTCACAGAGTTATTGTGAGACTCAAATGAAATAATTTATGTCCTGCACTCTACAGGTGATAGCTATTATTATTGTTATATTTCTGGAAATCAACAAAACAATCATATTTCTATACTAAAAGTTCTCCAACAGGATCGGTCAGAGGATGTTGTTCATTTGTTCAGTCTTGTCTATCTGTCTGTCTGTGACCCTGGGGACCAGACCATCCATGGGGTTTTCTCAGCCAAGATACTGGAGAGGTTGACCATTTCTTTCCCAAATGGATTGGTCGGTTGGACTCAAAAATTAACAAATAAGCCAAACCCCCCAATTGTGTCCAGAAGGGAGCAGTCTGAATTGCCTTATAACAAGATTGACTGTCTTAGAAGTTCATCTTGTCCTAATTTCTTTGTGTTTTTTTTTTCTTGTGTGACATCAGGTTCAGAGGGAACTTGCCGCTGTCATTGCCATCAAAGCCAGGAAGGCAGGTGAGTGGATTCTGTTGTGTCTTTGGGGAATTGACAGAATTCTTTCACATTCTGTGATCTCTGTGTGTGATGTGTGGTCAGTTAGGGGACATAGTTCTTTAAAATACTAATTTCCTTGATTTCATCTCTGTCAGGGGAGATTTCTTCTCTTTGGTGGGGAGAAACAGCAGGAGACAAAAATCATTTCTCTTGACATCTATTAAAATCATAAAAATCATCTCCTGTCATCTTTTTAAAAATGTTAAACTCTCACCTTCCTTCTTTGAATCAATCCTATTCATTCCAAGGCAGAAGAGCTTTAAGGACTAGGAAATGGGGGTTAAGTGACTTGCCCAGGGTCACCCAGCTAGGAAATGTCTGAGGCCAGACCTCCTGACCTCAGACCTGGCTCTCTATCCACTGAACCACCTACCTGCCCTCCCCCCCCTTCTGTCATCTTAGCCCATGACAAAGGGACCAGGGCCCTTTTCGCTCCTGTGACAGACAGGATCTTTGACAGAAAACCAAAGGCATTTCTTGACACTTAGTATTGACTTTTGCTCAGTAAATAAAGCTGTTAAAATTCCCTTCAAATAAAGGAAGCAATTTCTTTAAAATTATTCTCTTTGAAAATTATATGAAATATTTAAAGACTTTTTTACAATGACATTGGCATATCTCCAAGCTAATACAGAGCAAACATTTGATCATGAATAAATTAATTTATTCATGATCAAATGATTTTTCATGTGAACCACTTTGCCAATCTCTAGATAAACGCCAACAGTTGTTATTTATTCCCTTACTTTGGGTCAAACCCAATGCTAAGCACCAAGGACAGAAATGCATACAAGACAGTCCCTCCCTACGGAGGGAAGATGGTATGGAAAGGAGAGCTGGGAAGCAAGAACTGAGTAGAGAGGAGCTGATAAGGGATGAAGTGAAGCCCCAAGAGGGAGCTGAGCCAGAACACAAGTGAACATGCTTGGTTTGCTGTGTGACTGTTAGCTCTTATTTCTGCCCTCTCTGGTCAAGCAGAACAAATTTCTCTGCTTTATATTTGGAATGTTTAGCATAATGCCTGGCACTTAGTGGACACTAAAGTAAATGTTTGTTGCTATTTTTGATAGCCCTTTAAGTGATTGAGAAGAGTGATAACAACCATTCCAAGACTCATTTTCTCCAAACCAAGCATCCCCTTCAACTGGTCCTTAGGTCAATCAGTCAAAAAATATTTAAGAGCCTACTATGCATCAGTCACTGTGCTAAGAGTTAGGGATACAAGAAAGGCAAAATATTGTCTTAATGGGGGAGACAATATCAAGACCCTTCCCCAATCCTGGTTGTTTTCCCTTTATAATTGTTCTTCCCAAAATTCAATGCTAGGAACTGAATGCTTTGGGCCAGGTCTTTTGAATCTGGAATCATCAGTTCTCTGTGCCTCTGTAAGGATAATTTTAGGGTTGTGACTTATATCTAAATTAATTGGCCACCAGGGAAAAATCCCAAATAAAATACCCAAGTCAGTCTGGAAATTTGTGGTAATTTTAATTAAAATGGAGGGAAGGATTTTAAGGAGAAAGAGGGAAGAGGGTATAGGATTTCTCCTGCCTAGCCTGTGCCAGGGGGAGTTCAAGATCTCCATCACTAGGACTCTGAAGGAGATTAGAGGCTTCTAAGAGGATAAAATTTGGAAAGTAAAGGAGGAAAAACTCAACCAGAAACTCACTACCAATCTGGACAATAGCTGTAGCCATGCCAAGATGCCAAAAGGCCCAGCTCGCTGCCACCAGCCACCTCTCTCCACTGCCAAAAATACCAAAGAGAGGAAGTGATACCGAATATATAGACCTTTTACTCTTGTGTCTTCTCCTCTAAATTTTCACATCTACCAATCACATCAGAGGCTTTGTCTCCAGGACTGCCCATTCTTTAGTTCTCATCTTCTTTGATTAGATTATATCTTTTGAGTTACTTAACACTTCTTTGTTAAGTTCACCTTTTGTTAGTTACTTAACCTTTTTTTGTGATTAATTTACCCTTTATAGTTTACTTAATTCTTTTTGTAATAAGATCTTAAAATAGACTTAGCTTAAAGTTCTAGCTTCACTATAAAGTAAGAACTAAGTACCTTCATTGTTCAATCAGGAGATTATAATTTCATCTTCTCCATAAAGTAAGATCTAAGTAGGGTGGAGTAATATAAATTTCACAGCTCCCTTAGTGGTTATTAGAGCCTGAGGCAAACTCCCCCAATATGTCTTCTAGAGTATTTCAGAGCCCACCCCTTATTATTTCTAAATTTTCTGCTTTCTGTTGATAAAAAAATCTCTCACCTGCCTGTTCACACCTATGATGCTTCAGAGAGAGCACAGTGAACCTCTCACTCCCTCTCTAGGCATTCTGACTCCCCTAACAAACACGGAATATATTTGCATTAGCTTTTTTTCAAATACTGGATCCATCATTGACTTATACCCCTTTGGACACCAGAAACCTGAGATAATCTGTCTTATTCTCCTGAAGTCCTCTCTGATGTGATTCAGGGTATAGAAGTTCTCAGTGATGTCTCCCACTTTGACTAGGAGTCCTACGGTGCTGAGGTTTGGAGGATGGACACACCAATAGACACTGGGCATCAAGGAAGCTAGGCACTAGATGGACACCAGATTATTTTTTTTTGGCCATGTAATTCCTGAAGCCACCTATGGAGGCACAAACTTAAGTCTGGAGTTTTGGAAAGGGAGTGTCTTTGTGGATGAAATGTGTGGACTTTGGAATAGATTAAGTTTAAGTGACTCCCATCTTCAAAAGTCTATTCTAACTCCAGTGATTGACTAACCTCTGATCCTAACCACATATTCTGCTCACTCTAAATCCATGTGGATAAGGGAGAGGGGGGAGGGCTCTTTTGAGTAGTTTCCCTGAGGATCCACCTACATTACTCACATTTTTTGTACACCCAGTTTTCCTCGTGGTTATGGTACAGAAGGGATGGTGACTGAAGTAGGCAAGTAGTATTCCTGGTATCCAGATCTTGCCTTCCTCTGAGGTGAATGTGAACCTGACAGCTTGAAGCAGGAAACCTAGGGATATGAAGGGGAGTTTTAGCATTTGTGACTTAATTTCCCTTATTTCTAATAAAGAAGATGAATACTTCCTTTCCCAGTTGCTTGTCTTTGGTCCATCCTCTCCTCCATTCCTGACCCACAGTATATCCAAAGAGCCACCAGTTGTTAAGGATTCTTCCTTGAGGATTTCTTTCATAGCCATGATTCCTTCTCTTAGACAAAGAACACCATCCCTCTATACTTAGATTGCTCTAATAGACTCCTAGTGGGTTGGGTTTTCCTACCTATATTCCCTTCTCCTTCTGAGCCAGGGGCTCCTAACCTTTTTGACATCCTTGGGAAGCCTCCATATCTCCTCTCAGAATCATGCTTTTAAATGCACAAAATGGACTGCCCAGGATTGCGAAGGATTTTCCTGAAAATCAAGATTATTTTTTCCCATCCAAGTTCATGCCTCCCCCCTGCCAGAATCTATCCCTGCAAGCTAGGTTAAGAACCCCCAGTTTAATGAATCCTGTACACTGTTACCAGATGAGTCTTCCTGGTATATCAATATTATACCTCTTCCTGCTCATCAAGTAACATTCCCCTGTTGACTGTAGGATGACCCTCAAAGCTCTCCCTTGACTGGACTCATCCTCGTTAGCCTACCAAATTTCCCTGAAGCATCATAGGGGTGAACAGGCAGGTAAGTGTTCTTCAGCAGCAGAAGGGAGAAGATTTAGGAGCTATAAGCGGGGGACTCTGAAATATTCTAGCAAGACACCTCGGGGCCAGTTTGCCTCAGCCATTAATGATGGCAAAGGGAGCCACAGAGAACCGATGATTCCAGATTCAGGAAGTATGCAGAGGGGGAACTGCTCCATTGATCTTCAGGGGCTCAATCATGTTTCTATTTCTTCTGGAGGATTTTCACTGAAAGAAATGCAGCTTTGTCCAACCGCTAGATTAGAAGGTGGAAG